>NW_028301715.1:8787878-9090909 GCF_037042655.1 Diuraphis noxia | reverse complement strand
GGATTAAATAATATTTTTATTTAGTGTTATTATTTTTTTCAAATAATTTGAATATTAAACAACCAATATTAAGCCTACCTATTATTAACTTAATTTGCATTTAAAATAAATTATCTGCGTAAATATTTGATATTTATTCAATTCATTGATCAGCATTTTATATACATACAATAATATTCCTATTGGCTATTTATGACTTCTCTTCTCGTCACCAATTTCGATTTTAATGGCTAATATTATAGTCTATAAATACCTACCTACATAATCGATTTTACAAAGTATTAATTATTATTAAATCGTTACAATTATAGTCGTAATAATAAATAATATCGCGGTTATCGTAATATTTGCCTCATTTGTTTAGTAAAATACTAAAATATATATGTTTACAATATTTAATTTTTAATATTTTAATTGTTATAGTCTAAATTTAAAAAAAAATATAAATATTTTTGATAGCACAACGTTTTTAATTTTTTCGTTATATGAACTAAAATCATTGAACAGTTAATGTTTTTTAAAAGTCAAATACTTAATCATGATTTTATTGAGAACCATATTATTTAAATTCCATAAAATTAAAATATATTGCAATATTTTATAACTATTAATTAAAATCAATTTAATGAACATCATATCATGATTTTCTAGTGCGGTCTTTAAAATATGAGAGAATCATGCTAATAGAAATACAGCAAGTTATCGTTATTAAAAAAAAATAAGGGCATCACAGATACACACCACCCCGCATATATGAAAATACAGTATTGGCGTGAGTCTTTAAAGCTTTTTTATTAACGAAGATTTTTTTCAATGGAATTCTTCGGAATTGTTATTGAGTAAGTTTCCAAAGCTTATTAGTCATTTATTTTTCACAGTGTATTTGAAATCGGTCAATTCTTAATTGATATAATCTGTACATAAGAAAAAAAAACATTTATATTTGATGGTCAGATACGAACAAATTCAGTAGATATACGAGTAGGTGTTTAAATCGAGCCTGAATTCTTAAAATACAAATACTCCTTACCCCCCGAGTGCTGAGTACCAAGGATTAATCTCGGCGTCATTTCTCTCACAACTTTTTCGTTGGTCAAAAAATTGGAATCGTATGATGTCTTGTATAAGTTTTAAACAATTTCGGTCGCCCGTCATACATTTTTTATATTTTGTAGACAGAAAAAAAACTAATAATAGAATTTTGAAAACGGTATTCGCAACGATTGATGGGTGTCGTCAAGTATAATATGTGAACCCGGAATTGGATAATATAACCTTATTTCCACTATTTTCTATCGTTGGCGGGGTGAGATGGATTTTAATATTATGTTATTATATCGTCATTTTATGTTCGAAATTCGATTCCTCCCGATCCTGAATTAGGTATACGTGTGCGCTTACAAAGAGCAAAACCCACCTGGGACGGCGGCTCACCCTTATATTATGAATATGGGTAGGCTGAGCACATTTGGCGGGTGCGAATCATTTAATTAGGGACGGAGGCGTTTTATTAGAACTGCTCATTTCGGGCGGCTGCAGTGCCATTAAGAAAACCAAAACAACGTCGCCGGAATGACCTCAGATTGTCGGGCGGCGCGAGACCTGCGAAGAAATTAATAATGGGCGGATGAGGAAGCAAATGGTCGTCCTCGTTGTTTTTGCGGTGACGGCCCGTTAATGGTCGGCGAACGAGCCGGAAAAGAAGAATTTGTTCTACAGTATTAGTAGAACTTCTACTAATGTTCTCCCGCAAGAATACGCGCGATTATAGTATAATATGTTTATTATACACCTATATGCTTTTTCCCCCTCTTATAGCCGGCAATGATTATTATTATTATTACAGATCGTTGATTTAAATGTCTTGATTTATCATTCGGTTAACCGTTTAATTACGATTAATCGCTACTTTTTCGTCTGATGTAAAATAATGTACCTACCTACTATAATATATTATACTTACCTACGTGTATTTAACTGTTTTATTTCGTTAATCACAACCTGTTCGTTGGCTGCTAACAAATTGTTTGTACCTCGTAATAATATAACGTTTGCACGTTCATAAAAAAAAAGTTAAAAAGTGGTTCAAATCATTGAAATTCAAAACAGATATCAAATTGTTTATTAATAACGCGCGTTAAATCGAAAATTATTGAGCTTATACGTATATACACATGACGTATTGATCTAAAAACTATTATTATTATTCATCTCCATGTAAAACGGCAAAATACTCATAAATATTTGGTTTATAATTGAATCTAAAATTTTTTCTTATTTATAATCGATATTGGTTTTCGAGAAGAATGCTGTGAGGAGCACTGATTTTGTAAATGTCGTGAAATGGCGACTATACTTAATCAAAATCGAATCGAATAATTTTGTATTTACAAAAAATTGACCTCAGCAGTTTAGTGTTAATCGGTTCAGTATATTATTATAATCAATTATCAACATCAACTGTCAACAATCTATGTGAGGTTGTTTTTTTTTTTTTAGTGGGCGTTTCTTTGGATTGCGATTGAACCAAAACAGCTACAAAAGAGTGTGGTAAATAAATAACATGCATAATTGTATTGAACAGAGAGGGTTTTTGGGGGTTCTATATGAGGACACATACACACATATTTTCAAAGCAAAGTAAACGACGAATCAAGTCGCGTGACTGAGGCGTAGGTATGTTATGAAAATATAGTTATTGGTATTGCTTTCAAATTAACAAATGGATCTTCGCAAGAAAAAATTATTTGTGTCCGCATATAATATTGCCTATACTTGTTCCCTTTTATGCAGCAAATATAATGTGATAACATTGATAAAATAATAACCCAATCGCTATATAGGCAATATACACTTCGATTTAAGACATTTATGTTTTAATAAGTCGTTTAAAACATAAAAACTCTGGTTATACTTGGTTGAAATATTATATTTTGTTATTAAACTGTAACTGTTATTTTTAAACATAGGTCTCATTAATACAGATTTTTCAATTTATAAATAAAAAAATTATCTTTTTCTAAATTTTTTACAATATCATTTTTCGCAGTTGTCCTCGGTGTTTAAAATACAAAACTGGATTATTAATACCTTTTACTAATTGTCAAGCCCATAGGCCATAATTCAATACTCATTATGTAAACTTTCCAATTCTGTGAATTTTGAACGTAATTTAATAACCTTTGAATAGGAACTAGTATAGATGGTACTATAGCGTTATATAAAATAAAATTATATTGCTACCTGCCAATTGTACTATATCAACTGTATAGTAAACCTAAATTTTCCAATTGTCCATAAATTATTATTGTTGTATCTTACAATTAATTGATTGTCATTTGTTCTTTTCATTTAATAAATATTAAAACTTTGAAGAATGGAAAAGTATGAAAATAATAAAAATGTTATATTTTTTATTAAATTCGGCTTTATACCTTTCTGCTGTTCTATATAAAGTCAGCAGATAATGCTATGGGTATAGTGTATCCAGTGAGTTGTGTGCAATACACATTTTCTGCTTTTTTTCCTAACTTATTTACGAATTGTGTATTATTATATTTTAAATGACGCCATGACGGTCGTATTATAATTAGATATTTTAATTTAAATTTACTAAAAAATAATACCATTAAATCTAATTATAATAAAATTTATTATTTTGAATTATAAATTATGATTGAAATATCTTGTTATCACATTACATTAGCTGCAGAAAGGGGTCAAATATAGGCAATATTATATTCGGACACAAAAAATGTTTTCTGCGAGGATCCATTCGTTCAGATTACGACGTTGTTTGACTCAATGTCACACACGCCCACTCACCTACAGTATGTTCTACACGCAATGCTGCAGAGGACAGCGCAGTGAAACGTATGTAGTAGATTTTTTGCTCGACCCGTAACGTCGTTACGTTAAAAGGGTTAGTGCATTTTATCGGTTTGTTCGTAATATATTATAGGTATATATAACAGCAGCTTTTAACGCGAGTTAAGTTAAAAAACACTTTAACGGAATGTCGTTATTCACCGCCGCGGCGGAAAACGGCCGTTATACTAATGATAATATCGTGTAATCGTCTCGATGCGCGATTGCGTACAATAGTTTTAGCCGTCGTCGCTGGCACTAGAATATTGTAACATATAAGTACGCGATTATTATTATTATTATTATTATTGTCATTGCACGATAATATAGTGTATGATGCATTGATGCATATAATAATAGTATCATAGAGAGCACTATATTATTATCCGTAACTTATATCATCGATCGTTATATGAACCATTGAACCCATATATACCCATTCTTCACACACACACACACAAATTCATATGTCATATTAATAAGTAACGTCGGGCCCATCTATATGCGTCACGTCTATATGCGAGTGTCACGATAAAACGCAATCTTCTGCTCTTTGCCGGAAACATCGCCGTCAGATGCATTGCGCCAATCGTCACGGTGTTTACAGTAAAATATATTGTTGCAATAGGTACCTCCTATATAGGTAAATGCATAATATACATTTCACTCGCATATTTTATTTTTTATTTATTTAAGTCTCAACAACTAAGGTTATGGGCTATTTAACATTAACATTAGTAAAGATACACCGATACATCATATTATAATAAGGTTGTAAAGTTTAGTTCTTTGTAGAAATGTTATATGATGTTGCTGTAGTTTTCAAGACTGGGTCCAAGCGCTTCATATAGACTCACATGTCAATATTATCATGTTTAGCGCACATCGCTGCAAGCGTATCCCGTAAATAATAATACACGCGACTTTATATATAAGACGTCGCACAGCGGTAGTCTATACGACATCCACTAACAAACGCGTGACTTATGCAAATCAGTGACGATCTATATATTACGCACAATATAATACTGTATACATATTATTATGATGTCACGCACAATATTACGATGACGTACCCACACAAGTCCGTGGGTGGCCGCTGGTTTTCGAGTTCATATTATGGTGGTTTTCGTATCATATAGATTATTTAATGGTTTTGTTTACACACACACACACACACACACACACACACACACACACACACACACACACACACACACACACACACACACACACACACACACACACACACACACACACACACACACACACACACACACACACACACACACACACACACACACACACACACACACACACACACACACACACACACACACACACACACACACACACACACACACACACACACACACACACACACACACACACACACACACACACACACACACACACACACACACACACACACACACACACACACACACACACACACACACACACACACACACACACACACACACACACACACAGTTAATTTTTATTATTTGAGAATATTATTCTATGTTAATCACAAATATGTATGATACGGATGAATACGGATAATAAAGTAACAGATACAGAACATCAATGATTATCGAACGGAAATTTAGAGATAAGATTTAAAGAATATGGGACTTGTTATTTTCTATGGTTTGTACATAACCGCAAAAAAACATTTTATCTGTCTCTCATCAAAAAAGGCAAAAACTGTTCATCTCTGCCGAAAATACTGCGACCCATGACACGTATTTGTTATTGGCGTGTTCTAGTATAATTTTATTAACTTTGATGCTATGATACTTTGTACTTCCGTAAAAATATGTGGATAGGTATAGTTTAAAAGGAATGACTTTTAAAGTTTATATTCGGAAATAACTTTGGAAATAATGAGCTATACGTGATGAATGATGATGTTATTTTTAAAATATCCCAATTTTTTTTTTCTTTAAATTGTATGCACATACTATTTAATATCACAAAATTGCTTTTTTTACTTGCAAAGGTGCTATTTCAACACCAACGAAATTTGCGGTCAGATAAATTCATTTTGGGCGTTTAATATCAACGTAAGGGTGAATAGCTCTCGATATAAATGCCCAAGACGATATTCTTGACTTTCATTTTCATAATTGAAAACGATAAAAAAAAAGAAAAAAACGAACTCAAATTTGATAGTTGAGGTTTACTACGCGGGTACTGTAAAATTCAACACTATTGGGAGTAGGTACATCGTCCTCTTAAAGCACGAAAGTTATTCATAATTCTGCTTTTATGCGCTCACGTCAAATATTGTGTCAATATATTTCTTTGTTTACAAAAAAAACGAGTCTATATAGATATAATGTTTGATTATATTGAATCTTGCGAGTACACTTGAGACGGACAAAAATCAATAAGCTAAAAAAAAATAATTATTTTCAAAGATCGTTTAGATAAAAAAAAAACGATACAGGTAAATTAATATATGATTTATGGACAAGAACTATCACAGGACACAGGTACCGCTGTATCTCGGTCGATGTCAAATTGCGTATAATAAAATATACAATTTGTCGGGGGTTTCCCTTTGACGTTTTCCCATATGATCGGTGACAAAAACGAAAACAAGCCGTTTGCGAAGAGGGCGGACAATCTGACTTTGGTCATCGTCAGTCGAGAGCGGTGTAATAGCAGATGTCGGCCGACAAGTCGCATCACATCTTTGTAATCCTTCGTGTGCGCGAAAACGGCGGCGCGGCGGTGCAAGATTTCCACGCTAAACCTTTACTATAAGGTGAGTGCCTGCGTACACCTCACTCGGGCGGACGGCGAAAAATAAAATTATCGCCTACGTCCACCAAGATCGATAGCATCACTCAAACGAGACCGGTGACATATACAATAAGTGTATACCTAGTATTTTTCAAAAACGCTTTGGTAATGTAATAACACAGATGTAAGTACACGTTTAATAATATAGTAATAACAAACGCACGCGTAGTTGTATCGTATACAGAGTGACTCAACAAATTTATACCCCCACCATTTTGTCATTAAGAATTAATTCAAATTTTGGTTTTTTACATTTTTGAACAACAATATTTCCAAGTAGGTGTATACTTAAATTTATTGTACATAGGTACTATTTTAGAAAATGTGTCTATGGCGATATCGACTTGTTTTTTTGCAAATAATCTTTTTTTTTTTTTTTTAAATCGTTACACACATGCCATCGATTTTTCTAAAACAAAATTCTAGTATATTTGTTGAGTTACTCATTTAACGTCTTCGCGTACAAGGATATAGGTAATATAGGTATCCACAATTGTGTGGTCATAGCTTTGGAAGATGTGGGGCCAGGATAATTAGAAAATTATTGTATATTTAATCCGCCAACAAAATAGTATGCTCAAAATATGTTCTCAACAATTTAAATAAATGTTATTGTATTTACTTAAAAAAAAAGTTTATATCATACCAGGACATTACTTAGTGTGTATAAAAAATAATTAAAAATATGCATCCTTCAGAATACTTACAAAAATCAGAATTTGATTGAATTAATTGTTAAAGGAAAATATGGGGTTGAACATGCTTGGTGAATCACACTGTATAATGGTCGTATTCTGCGCTGTATATTCATATCGAAATCCGCAACCAAAAGAGATTTTTCTTTCCATCCCTCTCGTTGCAAATATCAGTCACTGTGTAATTTATTCCGTTTCGAGGTTGTTCTTCGAATTCATATAAAAAAACCATATCTTTTACCGGGTTTTCCTTGAAGAAATCGATCATATATTGTTCTGTTTACGAATCATTTCTCGGGTTTACTTTATTATTATTATCTAACATAATATTGCTATATTACTCTATAGATAATTGGTTTTAAATTAATTTCTACAGTTATCATCGGTAAAAAATATTGATTTTTTTATTATTACAATAATAATAATAATGCAATGTTTATATTCAGTTTTTTATTCTTAATCAAGTGAAGTAATACTGAAATTGAATTATTTATTTAAATTGGTTACGCAATAGAACAGTTATTCAAAAATTAATTTCATGTAAAATAATAATAATAATTACCACCTATCGTTATAAAAATAATAAATATGAACAATTGTATTAGTATTTTATTAGTCTAATCTGTTTTTATATTTTTTTTATCTATATAATTATAAATGTAAATATATTATAATTAATTTTTTATGGTTAAAAAAAATAATATAATATATTGATGAAATCATTCACGATTTTATTTTCGTTAGAATCCATTAGAATGTGTTTAAATTGGCCTTTTTGCAATTACCAATCCCTCTTTTTAATTATTAATTTTTTTAGCGTGTATAATTTAACATAAAATTGTGATCCATCAATTCGTAAAAGGTATTTTATGTATAACAACGTCGACATTCTATTACATTGAGCTGAACATTTTATTCGAGTCTCTTGTTTCGAATATCAGTGCACACTTTAGACATAGGTGTACTAATACTACCAACCTATAAATCATATTTAAATTTTATACGGGATTCAGTTGTTATTTTTGCTCAAATTTTTAAACCCCATAAAACGTGATCCTTTCACTTTAAATAAGACGCGCGTGTGAGAAATCAATAAGGATGTTTTTTTTTTAAAGAAACCCCTCTTTTTATAAGTTGCTAAAACGGTCGTCTGAAGATTTTAAGCAATTAAACATAATATTTTACTAATGTCTGAAACAATTACTTTGAAGACGCAAAATATTACGTTAAACAACACGTAACAACTTACAGATGACGTTTTGAAATTATGAACAAATTAAAAATAAAATTATAAAAATTTTAAAAATATATGCAAAATGTATTCTAATCTCTTTTCAAATCTGGACTGTCTAGTCTAATAAAATTGAAAAATGATATATATTTTTAACTACGAAATTCGTAGTCTGCACATTTTCAAGACTTAAGGTAAAATGAAATTCTCAAACAATGTAAAATGTCAAAAACAGCTAAAACATTTTGAAAATGGTCTAATAACTTAAAAATGGACAATGGTAGCATTAAGTTTTAAGTAATATTTGTGGAAACTATGTTTATTTTCAATAACTGGACATAAAAAAATAATTGTGAGTAAAACGGAATATATTTTATGATTTAACAATTTTTGACTAATCAGTTAATTAATTTTTTTTTTTTGTTATTTAAAAAGGAATAACAAAAAAATAAAATAAAAAACCGGGTTTTGTTAAAAGCAGGTGTATATAAATATTTCGGTTTACCCACAATTATTAACTTGAATTTTCCTCTCCCTATATATACTAACAGAAGATACAATTCGTTATCAGTCACCCATCAACGTTACAGACGAGAGTACATTTTCACTCGCGCGTTACACCAGACACTCACAAGAAATGAAAAAAAAAAAAATATATTAATACTCACATAATTGCAAGACCATTAAATTCCTCACTCTACTCAGTATTTAAAATATACTTGTATTATGAAGAATTTTGTCAAAATGAGTACTCGTATAAGGAAAAATATGTAGGTTTGGAATTTTTTTACCGTGGAGGTTGATTTCATTCAATAAATTTGTACGTTAAATATTGTTTCTTTTTCCTAAATAACATATTATATTATTTATCGAGTTTTTGAAACGGTTGAAGTTTAAAACTATTTAATATGGTAAAAAGCTATTTGTAAAAATCGTCTAAAAAAAATTAAATATGTGAACCATTTGTACATGATAAAATTTAACATCAACTTAGACTATTCCGGTACGTACTAGGAATCTAAAGTCAAGATGAATTTCATCACCATAAAAACAAATGTTTAATTAATAGTAATATCACAAAATAACCTAAATAAATGAGAACTCGAAAATCAATAGAAAATGTTCATTGTATCAGTATGACCAAAATATTAAAACAATTAAAAAATATTCTCTCTTGCTTCTACAGAAAATAGAAATTGATTCTAAACATTTTTGATGTCATTATTGTAAACATAATTAATAAAATAAAATAATTTACGATGCTTAGTATACTTATCAATAAGTTTTACCATTGAATATTATCATTGTACAGTATACATTGATTCTCTTAAAGGCTTAGAAGATCTATCCTCCATAAGAATTCATGTATCGATTGTAACTAATGCTAGACAACTGATCTTCTGGTTTTTCTGTGACACTTCTTAACGATTTATCAAACATAACAGTTTAATTATCGTCTATCGAATTGTTTAATGTCAATATAATAATAATAATAATAATAATAATGTAACCCTCAAGAGAAAAGGACGATGCCTATAAAATCTCTTAACTCATATTGTTATTGTAATAGACCATTTTTTTTTTGGGGGGGGGGGGGTGAGGAAGGGGTAGCGAATGCCAGTACGCCATTACGTTTACCCGTATAATTATCAATATGATTCTCTGATGTATGGTTAAACGGATGTGTTGTAGTGGCTCTACACTTGGACACATAATAATAGTGTTTTGGCCATTTAAATTTCTGAGTTAAGCAGTTAACAGTGCAAGTCGTATAGCAAATTCTCTACGTTTAAAATAATTTATAGTACCTAACCCGCTTCACAGTACACTACAATTAGTACAATTACCTATTAGGTATACTATAATAATAATATACAATATAGTATATGATTATGTCAGTATGCATTGTTTTTGTTCCAATTAATTGCATTAAATTTTGCGAAATTAAAAGCAATAAAACATGTAATCACCAAGTACGGGTAAAAAATTACATAAAATATATTGAAATGTGATCAATTAAATTCACGACTAATATATTTATACAACGTGGAACATAACGATGTAGAATATTTCATAAATGATATAATAATTGTAACAGTTTTCTATGTTCAAAAACTGTGTAGGTATGCACTTACACGATACTTGCAGATACTTCTCGCCTTTGATTATTTATAATTCTCGAGTTAAAGCATAAAAAACTATAAAAATGGTCATAAACCCCTTAATAACAAACCTAACCGAATGTAAAAAAAAGTTAAAGAAATTACATACTATTTCAATTAAACGACTTACCGATATGTGCTGCTCCGTTCAGTAATCCTGACGTACTTTTTGGATTTTGAAACGGTCTTGGAATTTCTGAAAATAATAATGAACGACGATATTATAGAAATAGGAAATAAGAACAGTTTTTTAAATATATATAGTAAAGGATAATAATTGATGTAAGTTATGAGATTTTTTTTTAAATTAATTAATATTATTTTTTTAAACAAGTAGGTATAATACGTTTTTCTACTATTTGGTTTATAATATTTATTAGATTGGCATCATCACAATGACACAACATAATAACAAACAAGATGTAAATAATTTTAATATTAAAATATCTATTATAGGCTTAGTTAATATGATATAATAAATTAAGACCTGGGAGTAATAATAATAATTATCATAATAATAATATTTATTTTCAACGATACAGTATATATATAATATTAACAAAAATATGATTTAAAAATTGCAGTACCCTCTATAAGCGAAGCTTGTACTGGGGGCATAGTTCGTATCGTTTAAAGTGAATACATAAGGATAAATATTGAACAGTTATTAATTTAAAAACAAAACAAATACATTTAAATAAGGGTTTAACTTAATTAACAATAAAAAAACAAAAAACAAAAACAATTATTATTTAAATTATTAAATTACAGACTAGTTAAATCTAAATGTTTTACTTATATAATTTTTAAATCATAAACATTTTTAATGTCATTAATATTGATATTTAGTGAACGACATAGTTTCAATCCCGTATACAACACGCTATGTTGACCAAATACTTTATTAAGGTTAGGTAGAAGTATATTAATATTTTGTTTGTATCTTGTATTCTTGTGACTTGTATTGTGCTTGTGATCTAGCAATGTTATTAAATTTTTATATTTTAACAGATTGACAAGCACAGATAGTTTATAAATACATTTTAAATGTTTTACGTTAACTAACTTATAAATTAAAGAGGTACTAGTTTACATGGGTAGATTCAGTAAAAATTTGATAATTCAGTTAATAGTAATTTAAGTCTAGATTAATCATTATTTGCGGCTCCACCTTCAAATGGAAATACCATAAGAATAAATTGATTGAACTATTGCTAGAAAAATCATTTTTTTATAATAATTGTTAAATAATAATATTATATTTTTTATTTGTTATTTTTCCTTTTCATCATTATATATATCAAAAATAATTATATTGCAATATTTTAAAATGTATTGTAAATTGTACCATAACGTAGAATATTTAAATATGTTAGCTAATAACCTTAGTTGTTGAGGCTTTCAAGTAATAAAAAATAAATAATTGTTAAATATTTAGCTAACTTCTTTAAAGAAGTAAAAGAATTTACGTAAAGTATTATTAATATGACTTTCCCATTTAAATCTATAGTCGATAATCATCCCAAGATATTTAATTTAATTTATCTTTTTGAGTGTAATACATTTAGAAGTACAAGTTGTACTAAAATTATAATTACATTTTAACGAATGTACAATAATGTTGTTTATTAAAAAGATATTCGATGTTTGCTGTTCAAAACAAATATATTAAGATTTAATTTTAATTTATTTTTACAAAACCAAGTGTGGATAGTATTTAATAATTTATTAGCTTTGGAATATAGTATATCAATATTGTTGATTTGGATAATAAAATAGCTGTATCGTCAGCAAAGCTTAGTATTACTACAGAACCTAATTTTTTTTTTTTTTTATTAAAGAAATTTAAAGAAATAACCCTCGGCAACTTGGCCATTGGGATAAGATACATTTTTTTTTTTTTTTTTGAAAAGTGTTACATAATAATAATAGAAAAGGTTTAAAATGTATTATATATTAAGAGATTCAATAGAAAAGTCATTACATTTAACATTTTGTGTTCTACCACACAAAAAAGATCTGAATAGATTAGGTATTTGAAACTCTTTGAATTCCAGAATTTTCTAATTTCCTTAGTAATAACCCGTGATTTACACAATCGAATTCTTTTTACACATCCAAAATATACTCATTACTTTAAAATTATTATCATTATTTTGTCTAATTATTTGTGTCTTATTTATCAACTCGAAAAATAGCATTATTTGTAGACAAACCAGTTTCTAAAACCAAATTGCGAATCTGAAAAAAAAAGATTTTTTCAAGGTAATCAAGTACCCTGACTTTTATACACTTTTCGAATATTTTAGACAAAGTTAATGATAATGATATGGGACGGTAATTTCCGCATGACAATTTATCTCCTACTTTGTATAAAGGTAAAAATATACATTTTTTTAATGTTGCAGGGTATTTACCGTTGATGATGAATGATTAAAAATAATGGATAAAGGTAAAGCAATGGAATTCGAAAAATGTTTGAGTAAAAATTTGTCTGATTAATTTTAAAATAAGAATTATAATTTTAGATTCTGAGCTGAGCTAAGAATGTATTGATTTTATCATGTTGTGTGTTTTTTTATGTGTCTTTCATCACTTTTTGAGGCAGTAAAAGTGATTTTTGACTTCAGTACCTTGTTCGATCAGAAAATGAATCTAGTTGGTACATTGGGGGGAGGGGGGGAGTCCTAATAATTATTGGGATAAACAAACTAAAAATTAAGCAAAAAACGGGAGTTTTTACGCACAATCAATTTTCGATAAAGTCGATTTTGGTTTTTGATGTTACTTTAAAACAAATGACCATCGACACTTGAAATTTTCACCAAATGTTTATGTAAGTATATTCTATCCACCATGCAATTTAAAAAAAATGTGGACTTAAGTTGAACTATTTATAGTCATATACAATTTTCGATCATTATTAGTTTTTTTTTTAAATTAATATCCATACAAATTTATTTGTTGGGTAGAAAATCTTGAAAATTTAATGCAAGGCTCCTAACATATGGTTACAATAGCAGTTGAAAAATAAAAGAAATACATAGTCACAATTTTTTTTTTTTAAAGCATTCAAAGTTTGAATTTCGACAAAAAGCGTAAAAATAAAAAAAAAATCGAAAAATTATTTTGAACTAGAAATTCATAAAAAATGTTATTTTTAAATCTAAGATTTGAAAATTTAGTATAAGATTCCTTAAAGGTTTTCAATCTTTATGATAAAAAATATGTCCACTAGAAATTAAAATTAAATTTTAATGAGCGTTTGAAATTTAAATTTTTACAACATCGGATTTTCACTGGATTTCTCATTTAGAGATTTTTTTATTTTGGTGTAACTCTAAAACAAATGACCGCAGATACTTGAAATTTTTCTCTGAATGTTTATATCGGCATTTTTTTGCTATATTTGATAAAATTTTAAAAATATTTTGATTTGTTTTGAGCTACAGTTTACTGACATTTTAATTTTTCAACTTTTTTAGTTAAATTTTTAATAAACTATAATAATATATCCTAGACAGATAAGCCGTCTCCTCTCAGAGTTGTTTTTCGTATACAATGATATAATATCATTGGATTCAAATTTAATTCCATAAATTGCAGTAACCCACTTGTAACCTACTGTACAGCATAGCGACATCCATGACTTACCCGCTTTTTTAATTTTACCTATAAGTTTAGTAATTTCATCAATGTCAATTTGTTTTAGAAATATATTGTCATTAATACCAGGGTAATTTCCAGGCAGTAAAGTATTTGTATTTATATGTTATATATCTAAGTTTTTACCTACATTAATGAAAAAATCATTAAATTCATTACAGATATCAATTTTAGATTCTGTAACAATACCAACTTTATTTCTCATCTTATTAATTTTATTAACAATTTGGTTTGGCTTACTAGTGACCTCATTTATTATATTCCAAATTAATTTACTATTAGATTGAGCATGCTGTAATCTATTTTGATAATATAGTTGTCTAGATAGACGTACAAGTTTATTTAATATGTTTCTATACAAATTGTTGGATTTCTTAAATCTAATATCAAAAGGTCTGGATCTCAATTTAATATATAATTTCTCCGTATTTCTAATAGAAGTTACAATACCAGTAGTAATTCAATCCTTAAGTTTCTGCATATTTTTAGATTTATTAATCTTATACTTAAAAATGGTAGAGTAATTAACTTATTTTCGAGTTAAAGACTTCTATCATATCATCTACGTTATCATGATTCAAACAAGTATACCAATTTTCAGTTCGAATTAATAAATTAATGTGATTGATGTCAATCTTATTTACAATTAATAAATTGTTACGAGTAATTACGAGTAATTTCATTATTATTAATGTTGGATAAAATCAAAATTGTGGGATAATGGTCAGTTATATCATACCTTAAAATATTAGATAGTAACTGTATTAGAATAAATGTTTTTAATAAAAATATGATCAATGCAAGTTTTTGAATGATTAGTTACTCTAAATAATAATTGTTAATACAAGGCAAAAATCAATTTTTAGCCGTAATATTTAAATATTCATTGCTAGAATTAGTGTTTCTCATTATATTAATATTTATGTCTCCACAAATAATACTTTTATAGCGTATATTAATTTGAGGTAAAATTAAGAGTACGTAACAGTGGAATTTGTTGTCTTACCAGTGCGTAATATAGCATATGTACGCTAAGCAGAACACTTGTAGCTCCTTTAGTTTAAAAATTACAGTGAATCGACCTATTATGAAACTTGATGGTAAGAACATTATCTGTGTTTGTACGTTGGTTTTTTATGATAATTCAATTTTTAAGTGAGTTATGAGCATTTTTAATGTACTGTATATTATACGATATGCTCATAACTCGCTTAAAAATTGAATTATCATAAAAAACCAAAGTACAAACACAGATAATGTTCTTACCATCAAGTTTCATAATAGGTCGATTCACTGTAATTTTTAAACTAAAGGAGCACAAGTGTTCTGTTGAGCGTAAATTTGCTATATTACGCACTGGTAAGACGGAGACAACAAATTCCACTGTTACGTACTCTTAAGTCTAAACACTCTAAACCTTTGAGAAATAATTCCAAGTTATCATTTCTATAAACACAGATAAGTGAAAATACTAACTTGTCTATTTAAAATATAAGTTGTATTGAATTACAGTTTGATATGATTTGTTTTACAATTTGTAAAAATGTAATGGATTGTCTAATTAAGACTGTAACACCATCGTTTTTGTTAAAAAATCCTTAAAGAATTTATAGTTATAAAACCATTTAACTTAAATTGATAGTCATTTAAAAGCAATGTTTCACATACTAAAATAACATCAAAATAATTTTCAACTGAGCCTAATAAAATTGCTAGATCATTAAAACATTAAAATGAGCACTAATTCTACTGATGTTGATTCGAAATATAGAAAATTCACCTTTATATGGAATGATATTATTTATAGAATCTACATAAGTAAATTTGACATTATTTAATTTTAAAAGGTGATCAATATTAGATAAGTTAGAATTCATATTTAAAATAAGGAATGTGATGTATACAAATTGTAATAATATATATACATATATACTAACTATAAATTGATAATGTCTTGAGGCGATTTAATTTTTATAATTTTTGTATTTTCATTTTTTCTCACGAGAATATCTGCATCGGACAACCAGACAAATTTGTAATCTTTTTCTTGATAAAAAAGTGTTCTTTTTAATTTCGTAAGACATCCATTGACATAAATATTTTCTTTCTGCCAACTGTTACATATTTTAACAGTAGTTAATTTGACAGACCTCACGTTACGAATTAAATTTTTCCTCATGTCACGAGTGGCTAACTTAACAACTATAATACTGCGTTTAGATATAAATGAGTTAATTCTGTAGGCCTCAAGTAACTATATTAATTTCCGTATTCGTTTTCTTCCCAATTTCTTCAACGACAAACTTACAGTTTTCATTTATAGTCTATTAGGTATTCCAGTTATATCAAAACTGTTATACCTAAATTAAATTATTCGATTTCATCGATTTTATATTTTAGCGTAACAACTTCCTCAGATAAGCGGTTATTCTCTAATTTAATCTTATCATTTTCAATTTTAAGATTTTTTAATTCTATATTATTATAATAATGTTATCGAGTTTGGCACTAAAGCTGTCGCATTGCGTACTCATAAACGGTACAGAATTCATAAGTTCCTCAATATTATTTTCTAAGTGTGTTTCGGGTTTTCTATTCTGGTTAATCGATTTTGGAGAATTTCGTTTAATAACTAGGCAGTTTTCACAGGTGAATCTAGCTTTCGTATTGCTAGTAATTCTCATGATTATATGTTCCGAATACCCTGCACAATAATAATGAGCAATAACTTTACATATCAAACATTCCAGTATACCTACACTTTTTTCTAAATCCGTACGGAATTTTCAACACGCAGATGACATATTTTACGTAGTTATAAATGTAATTTTAAAATGATGATAACCACTTGACTAAGGCGCGTATGAAATAAAACAGCGATAACGAAGCACAACGAAATAACATCTATCCGTGACAAACGCTGGACAAGAACTGACAAGAGTAAAAAATAAGACTTCTCCAATGAATAAAATTTTTCATAAAGCACTTAAAAATAAGTAAAAAACATATTAAGATCAATTTTCGTAGTAGTAGCCAGTGAAAAATTTGGGGCAACAACGAGATAAGTTCATGTTTGAAATCGTTCAAGTTGAGCATTTTAAAATTCGTTTTCGCGTTGGTACCATAGTAAATATAATTAACAGAATGTGTGATAACTCAGAAGAAAATAATCGGGTTTGTAAGTGGTAAGTTGTTGTACCAATATAAAAATTAGGAAAACTATTTCTTGGAAATGCAAATTTTGGAAATATTGTGACTTATATTGTTGTTGCCCCAAGGTATTCAAATGTCAAAATCGAATATGTATCATCTCAAAACCAAAAGATATAAAAATAATGAAAGTGAAATCAATTTAACGTTAATTCCACATACATACAACACAATTATAATTGTTTGACTATAAAGCAACTAAGTAAGATCTAGTAACTAGAAAAATATGAATAATCACCATAGTACATATTCTATTAATGATCATGTATAGGTATACAACGTTTTATTAATTTGACATTTATGAACTCTTAAGTAATCGAAAGAAAAATAAGAAGTAATCATATTCAGTTCACGGACATACCAGTAAAAACGAAAAGCTTACCTCCAATTCAGAATAAAAACGGTACTAAGAATGATGAAATAAATTCAAACCACGTCGATAAAGATTACGTAGATCGTCAAAATTCTAATGTGAATAGTGAATTACCTATTCAATTAAGAAGTAAGTAATATTAATATTAATTTAATTCCCAACGATATAAGATGGAAATCACCGTTTTCAGGACCAATTAAAAATTAATAATTGTATTTCAAAACTTTATCATTCAAAGAAGTTCTAATAAGGTGCGAGGCCTTTTGAAATGTTGGTCAAAAAGTAAACATAAATTGTTTTTAGATAATTCATTAAATTTTAATTCTGAGAATAAGTACCTAGGTTCTTTAAACACTGCAGATATATAAAAATAATTTAATATTGTGAAGAGTAAGCACATTTTTAAATATATTATTTACTTCAATTGTTAGAATAAACATAATTTGCCTTATAATAATATATTCGTACACATTTATACACAAATAACATAAAATAATATTTATTATTAATATCAAAATATTTAAATGAGTAATATGTTTAACAAAAAAAAATCATAAAAATATATTAATTTGATATTTTAACATTTATTAAAAATAATTATTTTTAATTATTTTCACGAAAACTTTGTCATCTTTTCAGGCATTAAAATTTTCAATTTATTTTATGTTTACTTTTTGTTTATGATTTACCAATACAAAAACAATTTATTTAAAAAAAAAATTTATGAGTAGGTATTGTGTTGATGTTTATCCTATATTTATTTTATTTTCATAATCAATTAAATTGTGTGCAAATAATATTAAATTGTGAAGTGTGTTTTGGATTTTTACAAGTTTTTATTCATTATTTTTAAAGTTTTAAAGTATGACTATCACGCTTTCTCAGTTATTATTTTATAATAGTGAAGTTTATACAAAGCTCTTGAAATCCGTACACTCATTTTTAACAAAATACATTTAGCTTGATTTAAGTTACTATATATTTTGAATCGAATACTATCAACAATAAATTCTAATTTGAAATTTTTATTTTTCGGTTCATCCCAAGTCCATATTTGAAATTCTATGGAGACTGTCATTTAAATATATGAGAATAAAAGATTTATTAGAACTTATGTCATAAACTCTTAGATACTATATTTATATAATACATAAATGCTTCTTTTGTAGTTTGAAACTGATATAGAAAGTTTAAAAATTGATGTGCCCTTTGTAGAATACGAATGTGAATTGCACTATGTTTTTATAACACTTCAAAAACATCATTTATGTTTTATAACATTTTATTTTTTTTCGGTTTCTTTTGGGTTAAGTTTGTATTATATATTTGTGTATACTAATAATAGTGTATTTTAATGTGATTTTTATGACATACCTCTAAATTATTTTTAAAATAAAAACAATACTTTATGCCAGTTTGTATACTATGAACAATTATTAAACATATTTAAATGAATAAATAGTAAGCCAGTTTGTATATTAAACATTATTAAGTGGCCTACGATTGGACCATTTAAATTTTAGTAAATCATCAATTTAATCATTTTTTTATGTGACCCTGCGTATAATGTTATGTATACTATATTTATGATATATTTTAAAGCTACAAAATCTTATACCATTACACAATTCTATGAAATTATAATTATAACCATAATTTAATTATTCTCATATCTCGCAATGATTAATACAGTACTTATGGCATATGCGTTGAGTTACAAGTTTAGAAGTTTCAATACTTCAAAGGGACTTCATTACCAATTTTATATTCCATGTACTATAATAACATTCACATAATTCAAATTGCATTATGGTATAAAATTTGTAACATAACTACCTACAATACTTCAATGAACTTGTAACGAATTAGCAATTACACTGAAACCGTAAATCTTACTAGTCCCACACAGTCAATCGATGCCAAATAGACGATAATGTTTATGTAGGTATATATTATTTGGTGAATCGTATCGTAATCGAACATTCCCAGTAGGGCACTGTTTTTAAACGATTTCGGTGGCACAATATTTGACACGAACCAGTGCAAACGTTTTTACCTAAATTTAAACCTAATATAAATAGGTAACCGATTGTAGTCTGGGTTATTTAATTTGATCATTCGATTTGTGATTGGTCATAAGTGCCATATAGTATTTAATTAGATTTATATTTTGGAGTATGAACGACTAAGTAATTATAGTTTACAACTGTGTCGAAAACATTTACCTTACGTTCTTTCTCATTTCTCTTAAAAAGGTTAAGTCCAGTATAATAATGATTAGGTAATCGAGTACAGAGGCGAAGAAAAACAGCAGTATATTAGATGCTTTAAAGGATAGGTGAAAGTGAAATTTAAATACTACAATAACAAACAATCAAATATTGTTATTCTTTAAAAATCACGATTATCTATAATTTTATTTTCTGTAGATCTACTATAAAACTATAATAAAATTGAGACAGTGTTTTTTTTTTTTTTTTAAGTATAAAACTACCAATACAACGATTATGCAATAAGAGAATTTATTAACCATAATAATTATACTAATATATTATGTAGATACATATAAATATAATTACCATAAATTCGCATGGATCCTTCGGCTTCACCCAACGAGTTTTTTGTAACACATTTATAATTTCCATAATCTGCTGGACTTAGAGATCGTATAGTTAGCTTCATGTGTGCTTTGTACCCATCTTCATTGATTACTATATGATACTTTAACCCAGGAAATATCATATTTATGGATTCTTGGTATGACCAAAAGCTTATTGGTCGAGGATATGCTTCAATCATACAGTCGATCGTGACGTCAGTTCCCAACGGGGCACCGACTAATTGATTTGGTACTAGCAACGTTGGAGAAACTGAAAATAAAAATATGTAGGTAAAATAAAATAACAATTTAGTACAATTATTGTATGTGGAAAACAAATTAATTCCGATAGTTTTACATTTTTTACATATCCTCATATTATTATGTCTATTTACCTAACTAAACTGTATAACCTAATCAGATGTTTTAAGTCCAGGATTTCAGTTGTAAGGGTTTAGATTTAAGATCTTGTTCTCAAACATATTAACATTAGCTAGAAGACTCACCAATCTGAATTACTATCGTCAATAAATATAATGTGAAAAAATATGAGTATTCTTTGTCTGAACAATTCAAATAGGTACGACAAATCGATTAATATTGAGTATGATAAATTTTCAACTCTAAAGTGAAGTGCGAAAACAACTGTGATACTTGTACCAAAAATTGGCGGATGAAGCGACTTTGTTGTATTTATAAATACAATTTATTATTTTATTAATCTCAATAGTTTTGCGGAGTGGCAAATACTGCAACATAATTTAATCGAAAAAATTGAAAACTAAAAGTACGTAAAATATCGAAACCTATCATAAAATGATTGAAAAAGAATAAAATAGAGAGAATAATATTGTAATATTAGAGAAGGATTTGCGTTGAATATAGAAGGATATGTCTGTTTGCGAGTTAAAAGGAGACAACAGGTAGGCGTGTTGTGGTGGAAATTTGATGAAGTTAATGAGGATACGGTGGTTATAGGTTAGGTTACATTTTACATTTTGCTCAACGTTCAAAGAAAGTTTGATCATACTAGAAGGAAAACTTAGAATTAGAATAAAATATAAATTATTAAATGAAAACACGTGCTTGAGCATACTGAGTAAATTATCCTGTGTACATCAATAAATTCCAATAGTCGTCAAAAAATACCGTAGCAATTTCACAAAGTGGTCAGTAAACTTCTTCAATGAATATAATAAAAGCAAAACCAACCCAAATAAATACATTAACGTTGATCGTATAGTTTAGTCCCCTTGAGACGAGATCTTTCAAAAATTGAAAAGTTTATATGCTGTAATAGCTAAAAGTAAACCGAAAAGTCAAAATGATGACGAACTAAACACCGAACGTCATATCTTGTAAATTACTTAAGCTTAAGTAATTTGTTAATTATGAAGTGAATTCATTCTATTATAATACATTATAAGTACAAATCACACAAAAATCACAATATAATTCAAATAATTTATTATTTATTCAATTAAATAAAACTCACTTTGTTTTATAATTATATATTATGGTCGTAAGTTTCATTTCAATTGAAAAAAATAAATATTTTTTATACATTTTTGCTATAGTATAGATTTCACAAAATTTGTACTTAGTTAATAACATTAACACAATGACCTTTGCATTAGTTATTAACAGGAACAATAATTATTTCTAATAATAGCAATTCTTCATTCATAATTAAATAATCACTAGAATTTGGTTACCTCTTCGTCGTTTAATATTCAAATCAAAAACGAATATTTTCTTAAAAGCGTGTAAAATTAATTTTTGAAACTTGGGAAATAATAATCAAATGCGTGAACTAAAAGTTTTCACGTGACCTATGACTAATTTCGTGCCATTTGCAAGTGTTGCGTTTATGAAAGATAATTGGTATTAAATTATGGGTGTGGCATATAATTTGTAGCTCATGGGTTGATGTTGTTCAATAATATTACATTACCTATATTCGGTAAAATTCGATTAAGATTATTTTAAAAACTGAATAAATTATGATAGGTACTTATAGACATTTGATAAAATTTGTAACGAAATCGCTCATTTTTTTTAATCACCATACCGAAGGGTTATAAATACTGAGTTATAAGCACGTCTTACAATTTATATTTAATTTATCGATTTTACGTTCGTATCAAAATATACAAGGCTGAAGGCTACTACGTTGGTCGATGAATAATCTAGTTAAAAGTAGTTAATAAAGAGATAAAATGGAAATGCTACGATGGATACAATAAAATATTCAAATTTAAAATCACCTTGCAAAGAAAAGTACAGTATTTAACTCTATTACTTATTAAGTAATTTGATCAATTAAAAATTTTAAATTTCAAATAACAGTTAATAAGAGATTCACGAATTAATCATACACTGGTGGGCTTAGCTGAACGCTTAGACCACATCAGTTTCTTAATTTAATTTTATGGAAAATGTAACATAATCATAATTATTTCTGAATCAAACTGCACCATATTATTAATCAAAATTATAATATTATAACGAGATAAAATAATAAATAAAATTATATTCTTATAACTTTTTTTTATCGTAGATTCATTTTTATCTTTCAAAAATTATCACTGTATAGTGTATACTTTCCATCATTTGTTAGGTAGGTACTTATTGTAAAATATTACCACTGCGGAACTTCAAAATATTATGATATATTTATGCATTTACATCAAACTGTGTCACGTCTTATTTTCCATTTTTTCCCTTGTTATATTTTTGTTGGAAACAAGAAAAGTTTTTAAAGGGAATTCTTCGTTTTTATATTTATCATAATTTAACAACGTACTGTGAATTTACACCAAATTAATAAGTTTTAAAAATAATATTGTGCAGTTCTCTAAAAAAACATTGGTAGTTAGTTTTTTTTTTCTGATGTAGAAAATTAAATAATGAATTATTGAATCCATAAGAGTTCCAGTATTCCACAAAAATGTTTTGACTTTTGAGTTTAGAGTCTTATTATGTATTTGTGAGTTTGTGTAAATTAAATTTAAATTGATTATTTAGTTAATTAACTTAATTTAAAATTACCACTTTTCAAACTGTTTTCTGTTATCACTTAAAATTATATTATTTTTATGAGAATATTATACAAAACTGTAATACTCATAATTTTTTTACAGCATATTTATTTTCTATAAGTATTTTATGAATAACCATATAGGTATATACTTTATTTTTATTATACGAAATTCCAAGCCTATGTAAGGTAGGTATCTACATCTACAAATATTAACAGCATCGGTTAGGACTTAGGAGTAATGGTAATAAGTAATATAGTAATAATGGCAATTGTGCTGATACATAAAGTTGGTTAGACATTATTATAAATATAAAGGTAGTAAGAATGAAGAATATTATTAGACATATAATTTATTGTATCCATGATTTAAAATACTATATAAACGCAATGACTCGAACAATGACGATAAATATCAAACATAAATAATGAACATTATAGTCGACTATCGGTTTATTAACTAGCAGGGTTACAATATATTTTATTCAAAAGTATATAGTACCTAATATAATTTATTTCAATCACATAATATAGTGATAATATTTTAAGCACGTACCTACTGGTTTTAATTTGATATATATATATATATTATTTTGAAAACATTGAGAAATTCAAACGACATATTATACCCTTTAAGCAAAATATATTTTTTTTTTTTTTTTTTGTAACGATTTTCAATATGGTTTGTCTTTGCTATCCACCTTAAATTGCAATACGTTATAATTTTTTTTTTAAACGAACTTATGTCAATTCTCTTTCGAAACACATCACTATTATTTAGTCGCGTGCAATAATGTGGTCTGTGTGTATGCAACAATGATGGTGATTACGCCCCCACACTATACCACTCATAAACACACACAAAGTAAAGATGTGTATTATTACACCGATCTAACGTTCGCGTGACTTCGCACACCAGACAGACTGGCAGTTCATTAAAACCAGCGTTGTGAACGTATATACAGAGCCGACGTGTACGTTTTAATTGAAGTTACAATAGGAGAAACTAAAAGTTTACCCGTAGAGGGTTTCAATTTTTCTTGTGGTCCGAATTCGTCGTTATTATGACTCCGCGCACTGCATTGTTCGGGTAACAGACTGGCGCCGTACGGCGGGATAGAAACAATAATGGTTAAATCGTTCATGGCCGTCACTCATCTGCAGTCATCACGCAGATATTATTTCGATACATTTTTAATTTTTTACCCCGCCATTTCCGTTTGCGCCGCTCCAGCGGCATAATGTTATTATTGTTATTATAGGCAGCTCTACAACAATGTATTATTATCACATGTTCATCCCCGATTTGGCTGCAACTCGTGAAGACGAGATTTACTCTCGTCGGATACAACAATGACTGACGTTTCGCCGGAAGAGTCCGTGTAGGTTTCATCCCCTTGGAAGCCGCCCGCCCGTCTGCAGTCTCGCGCATTGGCGAGACACAAAGACACACCGACGCCGTTATTGCTTCCGGCTTGTCGACTTGCAGCTCACTATTATTTTTTCTCTCTCTTATTGTTCGACAGCCACTGACGTTGTAACCGCCGCTGCAGCGATCAACGAGAACTTTTTCGAACTCGGTGTTTCGATGCAATATAATACGACCGGCAAAACCAATCGAATTTAGCTCAAGTGTGTGTGGTTGAACAACAAACCAATAACTAATAATATATGAAAAATATTACTATGAATTAATTTGTTTGCGCGACACGCTTTGTTAATCGTTTAGCGTATTATTAATATTATTTTCAAGTGGCGTCTTTATTATTGATAACGAAAACCGAGATAAACGCGCAACAACTAACGAAATTGTTGATGAGGAAAACGTTCAAAGTTCTATTTTAATTAATTATTTAACAGCTGAATGTCAGATAGGTATACTCTGCGCATAGCATTATGATATTTAACGAAAAAGTTAGAAAAAAAATTGATTCCATAGAAAGTTTAGATAGAAATTCTCGTGAAACATTCAGTTTATTGTCCATAAAAAAATAAAATAAAAGCAAAGCATGATTCTATAGTGGGATTTTTTTTGGATAATATTACAAAATCTTTTTGTTATTTACCTTGGATGTGAAAATAAAACTGCAAGATAATATTAGTTTTGTTCACAAAGTATTGAATAATATTTTAAACAGTCAAGGACGTTATAATATATTTTACGCGCGCTCGTGAGCGCTGTATTTAATAAATTATTAATCCATCAAGTCTTGCATGTTTCTCGTTCCCAAAATTAATTTCTACTGGCATGCACTCTGATATTACTTGTATTAATTTTGCATATTGTGTAAAATATGTACAGAAGAGTTTATTATATAAATAAATAATAATTGTACCTTTGATTAGTGATTAGGTATTATAATAAGCTTTTGAGTTATTATTAATAACAAACCTATTTTAATATTATACAACGTACTTATTAATGCATTCACACAGCTTTGCTATTTTTAAGCTTCCAATTAATTGGACTAAATATTTATCGAAAAAGTAATTATTATTTATTACAAGATGTGATGCATCATACTATATATGGCTTCATTGTATCGCTTTGAAATCTCGGGACCCATTTTAGCGAGTCTGATGTTCGACAGTATAATTATTATTCAAATGATAATTTATAACTGAACGGATTAAGACGAAACCTCGATTGACTGAGTAATGAAATAACTAATCGTTTACAGTTTTCAATAATTATAATTATTTCTATCTTTTTTTTTTTTTTTTAAGTGACGAAAGTCGTCTAATGCTTACATTCAATGTCGAGAACAATTCTTTTGCTGACCGACGGAGGAATTCCATTAGATGCGATGCACAAATAAGATCCCATGTCGGCCCGGCTAACTTTGGTCAGGTTCAGAACATTGCCGTGCTGCTTTTCGACTGTAAAACAATATTCATAAACGAGAAAAAATTAATATTATTATAAAATATGATTATTACGTTTACGATAAGAGCAAAAGTTCAGAATGTCGTTTCTAAATATTTATGTGTTCAATTATCTAAATGTAATTTCTGTGGCTTGCGCACCCCAGCACCAGACGCAGGCATTATTGTTCCGGAAGATAGTGGTTTTAATAAATAATATTGCTTCAGTCTTGTAAAATATAGTATCATGTATCATGTATGTGCTATAGAATACAAAGAGGATACCTATTATGTCATAACTATTATCATCATTACTATTACTATATTATTAGGACCCTCAAGTATAAACTGTTACACTATAAAACCCGTCGTAAAATGTGTATATAAATTTGCGACTAACATTCTAAAGTGTTAACTTTAATTATTACTGATGTTTTGTTACTTACATGAAACGCATGTAAATATTTACAAAAAATATTCGATGTATAGAAATCATATATTAATAATTTTTCGAGTTATATAAAAGTATTTCGAATTGATAAACAAAGTATTTCGGTTGCCTCTGGATGAACGAAAAAATTCAATGACATTTAACTGCTTTGATATTTGTCCGACACATTTTCAATGCATTTCTTTGTTACCGTCTTTAAATTAATAGTTTGTTGGCATCGCTGTAGTATTGGTAACATGATTGAGTTTTTAATTAAAGCATAAAACCATGTATTCTCCCACAGCACTGTATGTTTGTTGTATGGTTGACGAAAATATATGTATATGGCACTCAAAAAGTGGATTTATAAATGTTAATAAGAAATTTAAAAAAAAAAAAAGTTTGAATTAAAAACTATATTGTATAGGTAATATTTTAAATGGCAAGAAAGAAATCAAACTGACAATAGTGTGTTATCAATGTTTTAAAACTTTAAATTTAAGCTTTATATAAAATGCTTTGTTATTAGGTAGTAATAAATAAATCGAATGAGAATATAATTTTCTAAGTGTGTCATTGTAGGTCAAAACTGTATACTAAGCCAAGTAAATTATTTCTTTCGACCAAACATTATATTCATTTAAATATTATAATATCATTGAATAAAGTGCCTGTGTAAAATATTTGAAGTAGAAATGAAACAACTAATCCAAATTATGTTAGTATGATGACTTTAATTTACATTTTAGCTACAATACACTACTTATCTAAATGAACACTCTCGAATTAACTGAGTTATGGAAGAAAAAAAATAAATTAACAATTTTATTTCTGATGTTTATTTTAGCGAACGGGGGGTTTTTTTTAACGAGAAAGAAAATTATACCATCGGGTGGGTGTATAATAGTTTTTATATTAATATTAAAAAAAGTGATGTAAATAATGCATGTACTTCTAATAGTCTTAACCTAAAATAATTTTATGTTAGATATTAAAATAATATGATTATTTTTTTGAGTTGAACATTTACGAGCTTCAAACTGTGAATTACTTTCGTCGTACATACTCGACACACGTGTGATCTTTGGTTGTAAATGATATATAAATTAATGTTAATTTATGTTTTCCATGACATATAACAGGAATAAAATTGTCTAACGGATATTTTGGCAGAAATCTCACAGTTGATCTCATTAATTCATTGGTGCAACGTGTCTAGCCAATGAAGTGGTCTAAAAAATTGACTTATCTTTCTAACATCAAAACCAATCACGAAGCTGTCACACCGATTGAAACCGTCGGAGACAATTCAATTCTTTGGATTCGTAATCTAATTTTATAGGTAGGAAAACTACACAACCATGTATCCCTTGCACTTATTTTACAGCAAACAACTTGTAAACTAACCCCATAAACTTTACCTTCAGGGAACACTTAATGTTACATCACATGACTTAAACTTTGAAGTTTTTTTATGATTTGTTGTTATTATATTATATATATTGTATGCATGTATGTATATAAAAACCGAGTATATCAGCGATTAACCACATCTCAAAATGTAACTTTTTCAGCGTCCATTAGCAAAATATACAAAAAAAAAAAAACGTTGATAAACTTTCATCGTAAAATCTCACTTTCGACAGAGGCACTTTTTGCATTCCTTGGAGTGTAATATAATTTTTTTACATAAAAGACTTCACTAAGAAACGACACGAAAAAATGAAGCCTAACTGACTGCCCTGGAGTGACACTAAAAGTAAATAATCGTCGATTAGGGACGACATTTTAAAAGTATAACCACTATTCAACGAAGTTCGACAATAAAATTCAATGCATTAAATATTAACGTTATTTGGTTAATTAATAATTCATTACAATCATTTTAAGTACTTAGCACTAAATGATTTTCTGTTCTATAGTGGTTATTAAGTGTTTGTTCAAATAATAAAAATACAATTTTGTATACCAACATAATACACGAGTAAAGACTGAAACGAAAACACATGTAACATTGATGGACATCTAATCATTGGCATAGTTCTAAAAGATCAAAACCAGCCAGCTAGAAAACCCCATTAATCTAAACACCAAATAAAACAGTGTTCGAAAATAAATTCAAAATAAGATTTCTGTCAACTTTTATCTATTCCATTGGAATATTGAAAAGCGAAAATCAAATTGTTTTTTTTTTTTTCTAAGATTATAATACAGAAATATCAAGATGATCTCGGTGCACTATTTGTTTTCTCTCTAGAAAGTCTAGGCCCATACGTTGCAATTACTTATTAAACTCTGGTTCTAAAGAAGAACATCTGTTTTTAGCTTTGAATATGAAGTGAATAACCTGTCAACACACTCTCATAAAGAATAATATCTTTCTTGTTTGTACTTTATATTTCTTAAGATATTTTTTTCCTCCGATGTTGGAATATTTTTAATTTGTAATAATTTCCATGTATATAACTTGATCGAAACAAAATATAATAAAAACACAGCCAATATCTTCAACTTTTGAGTTTGAGAATAAGTATATTCATCCTTGCATTAAAGCTTAAAATAAATGATTGATTCTAGTGTACAAAAATACACTATGTTTTGTATGAAAAGAAGCGAATAGTTACACATATTATAGTAGTTAGTTGATATCATCTTAATATAGTTACTATTTTAAGACGGCGTTTTGTATATGCAATTTCACTACAATTATCATTAAAAGTATATTCAAAAGTGATTGTATAAAATATATTGTGAACAAGGTCAAAATAAACAAATATTATAAACTATCAGATACTGAAAACCTAGTGAAATAAATTTATTAAAATATAAACTTCTGTGCGAATAAAAACGATTACATGAATAAAATAACTGTTTTGTATTTAGTCAAGAGCAAATAAATTATCGCACGATCATTGATGACTGCCATTAAAATATTTGTGGACATTTTGTTATTCAGTCTATTAATTTGTATAATTTAATTAATACCATGCATACAGTGCATAATATAATAATATTTATAAATATAAAATCGCATAGGTAATATTTATGTATTTTAAAACAACAATATAACGTATCTAAGTGATTGTACAACATATTGCTGTGTATATCAATGCAATTCAAACAAATATCTATATTTATGTAAGGTTAGTTTATACGAGGTTTTAAAAGCAACATCATCTAATGGACAACTTGTCTTTGAAAAAAACTCAAGTAGATGTTCAACTTTTACGATACATATTAGTATTAGTAAACATGCCAAAAAGAGAGCTAATAGAAATATCAAATATTTCTGAAAATACTGATCATTCAAGGTTCACCTCAACAAGACCACATAATAATACAAGTTATAGTGAATGTAATCAACTGCCAAAGTATATAACGCAGACTTCACATATTAAAAATAGCCCAAAGTAAACATATCAGTTGTTTCTCAAGTACCATATTATGTTACGTAATATATTTTAATGTTACATACTTTTTTAAATATTGTGTCTCATTATATACATATAATGAGCTTGTTTATACAATTCTATAATAACTAATTATTAATATTGTTATTTCGAAATTTAAAATGTTAAACAAAAATAGTGTGCGTTTCAAATATCGATCTGAATAAATCAAATTTTAGAAAGTAGTTTATTAGTTATATTATTTAAAGTTTAGATGAGAAGTGGACAATAATTTTGCGGGGAATTTCTGTACTGTCACTCCATTCCACTCTATTATCAAAACTATAAATAATTATAACCCATATAAAATAGTTCGAGTTATACACAAATATAAAGGTACTTCAAAATATAAAATTAAAAATTCATGTTCACGTTTAAAAAAAAATAGAGAATTTAAAAATATTAATAAAAAAAACATCGAGCTTTAAAAATGACGAGTGCCTTGCAATGGATCATCCAAAATTATATTTTTTAATTAATAATAAGTAATTACTGATTAAACTCAGCATTATATTATTTAACTATGTATTAACTTCGTGTTTAGGCAATATGTGAGATGTAAAAGTGTCAAAAACAGAAACCTTTTAAACGAATTTGATCAAACAATGGCGGAGTCAAACAATAAATATAAATAAATAATGAATACAATAAACAATTTGTAAATGTTATATATATAAATGTCTTGATTTACAGAAGTCAACATTTAAATAGCGAAAATTATATTATCTAAGTACACATGTAATGTTTTTATTTTTACCTTTTTTCCTTTTATCTACAGTTATATTGAATCCATTTTCTCTTTTCCACACAATCCTTGGTTCCGGATTACCTTTTGCTTTACATGTAAGTGATATATTGAGGCCTTCTCTTACAGCTACAGTTGAAGTGGAACTTTCATCGTCCACAATGTTTGGTGGCACTGTCAACATTCGATTGATTAATTTACTGTATTAATTCTAACCACTATAAATTGAAAAAAATACACAATATATGATTGTAAAAATATAAGGACTCTTTTCACTTTACTCACACTTCAATCCTTAATAATATAGTAATGCCTATGTAGTAAAATGTCTAGAACAGTTATATTTTTTTTTTTAAATGAAGTAAACCAAATTCTACCTTCACTATTATGTAAAATATAATATTAAATACTGTAATTTATTATAAATATTTAAATACATTTAAATGAAATATTTTACATTTCTTACTCGTAAAAATTATAGTCATACATTAAATATGTGCATCATAATTTATTATATTAACTATATATAACTTAACGTTTTATAAATTGAATTGTTAATTTTTTCAAAATAGTATGTATTTCAACATCCTTATATTTTTAACTTCAAAGGTATTATTTTATCTTGAGATAAATTATTTAAGATAAGTGAAAGAGGTAGATTCTTATATTCTCTAATATTAATTTATAATTACATAATATAAGTAAATGTACTTAATTTTAAAATATACAGAACAAATAAATGTCATTTAATATCATATATTCTATAAGTTTAGAAATATTATTTATTTATCTGAAGGTAAAAGTTCATAATTTGAATAATTTAATGATTTAGTGTTACGTAGAAACATAATCACTAAAAATTCACGAGTTTTTAATTTGTATTTTTAATCATTCTTTGAATTTATAGATTTTTGCTATCTTTAAAATGGAATATAAAACAAATAATATTTTTAGGCCAACAAATAAAACTATTTATAACATACTTGTAATAAAAAAGTATGTAAGTTATCAAACTACTGAAACTAGTTAAAATTGTGTTACTCATATTCTAATATTATTTAGTCTTTGTAATAACGTTATAATGTAATCTAATATATTAAAAAATTATTACTTATCTGACATATAATTGTTATAACTATAAGTAAGAAACGTATGAAAAATGCTATATATATATATATATATATATATATATATTAGTTTAAGATTTTGTTATTTAAATAAATCCATATATATATAGAAAAAGATGAAAAATCACGCACAGTTTTAAATAAGAAATATATTGGACGCTTGGTAGCAAAGAAAGTCACAAATCATAAACAATAGGCTTACGTCAGGTATTTGACAGTCCAGAAAACGTAAGTCAATAATACATTTATGCTTCTTTATTGAAACGTCCAGCATTGTGGTAAAATCATTATTTATGTCGGTAAAGTTTATGTGAAATCCAATATTCAGTTTTTCATTATTTATTACTTTTGGTCAAGGATATCATTGTGATATGACAACAATATTTAGTTTTTTTTTTATATTTTATTCCGTTTATCTCTGAATTTATTCATGAATAGGGATTTACGATGATTTGAATTATTAAGATTAGGTATTCTAAATATTTGAAATGTTGAATACTCCTAAGTTAAAACTTTTATTGTTCATAATTATCAGAGCATGAAACTTAATAGTGTCGAATATTTGTGGTAAGTTTAGGAGGATAAAGCTGCAAAATTATACCAAGATTATATAACATTTCTCATCACAATATATATTATTTTACATATTTCATATAGATTTCTCTAATAATGTATATATTAATATAAAAACATTTTTCAAACTTGAGAACTATTTTGCAGTTTTATATTTTTATTTTAAAATTAATAGGTACACTAACAACTTTTTTACTCATTTAAAATATTATATTTGAATGAGTGTAATATATCATATTTCTTATCTAACATAATTTTTTTTAAATTATGCATCATCCAACTTAAACAATTTTTTTTTTTAAATTACGACATTTTGTAAGATAGATTTAAAATGTATTGTATGTAATCAATATAATATGGGAAAAATTTTCAAAAAATATTTTTCAATATAATTTTTAACACAATAAATGTGAAATACCAAATTATAAAGTTGGAAAAATAGTAAAAATAAGTACTTTCTTTCAATATAATATAATGTGACAAATAATAAAAAAGCGGGTAAGTCGTGGATGTCGCTTTGCTGTACTGTAGGTTACTGTAATGGATGAGATTAAATTTGAATGCAATGATAGGTATCATTGTATACGAAAAACGATTCTGAACGGAGATGATTTGTCATTCTATTTAAATATTGTCATATATTCTATTTTGAAACAAATATTTTATTTTTCAATTAAGACGCATTTTGCATATGGCATGGTTAATCAATTAGTGTAGTTATCATAATTCATAATACTTTATATTATCATAGTTATACATGTACCTGAGTACCTGGTTTGAGGATAAATCGTTATCATTACGCGATTTCATAAAAATTTAAAACTCAAACGCTCAAAAAATTTTTCCTATAATGACACTTCAAATTTTCTCTATAGCTATTTGAAGCAAAACTTATGGAAAACTTGGTGTTAAATTTTATAACCTTAGATATAAATACAAACAATATTATGAATTTTGAACTACAAAATAATTTGCAAATATTCTTGGTTTTGACGAATTTTTGTCAATATTTGAAATTCATATGCTAATAAAAATTTTATTTGAATTTCCGGTGGACATTTTTTTTGTGATAAAGATTGACAAATTTGTAAGGAATCTTGTATTAAATTTTCAAATCTTAGGTATAAAAGGAAAATTTTTTATGAATTTCTAGAATAAAATAATTTACGAATTTTCGTGATTTTTACGTATGTTGTCAAAATTAAAATTTGAATGCATGTAAAAAAAAAATTTGGCTATATATTTCTTTTATTTTTCAACTGCTATTGCAAAACTATATTATGAGCCTTGTATTAAATTCTCAAATCTTAGAATTAAAAAGAAAAACTTTTATGAATTTCTATCTAAGATAATTTGAACATTGCCGTATATTTTATGTATTAAATCAAATTTTGAACTGTAAATTCTTATAAAAAAAAATTGTGACTATATCTTTCTTTTATTTTTCAACTGTTATTGTAAAAATATGTTAGGAGCCTTGTATTAAATTTTCAAATCTTAGGTATAAAAGGAAAATACTTGATGAATTTCTAGTCTAAAATTATTTGCGAATTTTCGTGATTTTTATGTATTTTGTAAAAATTCAGACTTTGAATGCTTTAAAAAAAAAAAATGTATTCATGTATATTTCTTTTATTTTTCAACTGCTATTGTAAAAATATGTTAGGAGCCTTGTATTAAATTTTCAAATCTTAGATCTAAAAAGAAAAATTTTTATGAATTTCTATCTAAGATAATTTGAACATTGCCGTAATTTTTACGTATTAAGTCAATATTTGAACTTCAAATACTAATAAAATAAAATTGTGCCTATGTATTTTTATAAATTTTTAATTACTATAAGAATAACTAATGAGGAACTTTGTATTCAATTTTCATGTATTTTGATTGGGCCAAAAAAATTTAATCAACCCTTCAAAAAAATTTTTCAGAAATATTGAAAATTTCAGTTGTCTATAAATATCTCAAAAAAAGTCAAAATATTTTGAAAATTAAATCATGTAAAGAAAATGCCAATCTTAATAACTGGTAAAATTTTCAAGTTTCTAGGACTCATACTTTTTGAATAATAACAAATATTTAAAATCGTTTAAGGATAAATCGTTATCGTTACGCTATTTCGTAAAAATTTAAAATTCAAACGCACTTAAAATTTTTTCTATAATGATACTTCGAGTTTTCTCTATAGCTACTTGAAGGAAAACTTATGGAGAACTTAGTGTTGTATTTTTAATCCTTAGTTATAAACGCAAAAAATTTTATGATTTTTCAACTTCAAAATTACTTGCAAATTTTCGCGTTTTCGACAGATTTCGTAAAAATTTGAACTATAAACGTTTATAAAAAAAAATTGTGACTATGTATTCTTATAATTTTTTAATCACTTTAAGAATAACTTATGAGGAACTTTGTATTAAATTTTCAAGTATTTTGATAGGGCCAAAAACATTTTATCAACACTTCAAAAAAAAATCTTCAGACAAATTGAAAATTTCAGTCGTCTATAAATATCTCAAAAAAAGTCAAAATATTTTGAAAATTAAATCATGTAAAGAAAATACCAATCCTAATAACTGGTAAAATTTTCAAGTATCTAGGACTTATACTTTTTGAATAATAACAAATATTTAAAATCGTTTCAGGATAAATCGTTATCGTTACGCTATTTCGTAAAAATTTAAAATTCAAACGCACTTAAAATTTTTTCTATAATGATACTTCGAGTTTTCTCTATAGCTACTTGAAGGAAAACTTATGGAGAACTTAGTGTTGTATTTTTAATCCTTAGTTATAAACGCAAAAAATTTTATGATTTTTCAACTTCAAAATTACTTGCAAATTTTCGCGTTTTCGACAGATTTCGTAAAATTTTGAACTATAAAAGCTTATTAAAAAAAATTGTGACTTACGATTTTTAATTTTTTTTAGCTACAATAAGAAAAACTCATAAGGAACCTTGTATTAAATTTTCAAGTTTTTTTGGTCGTCCAACATTTTTTTACCGACACTTCAAAAAAAAATTCTCAAAAAAAGTGTAAATTTCAGTGGTCTATAAATAACTCAAAAAAAGTCAAAAATTTTTGAAAATTAAACTGTATATAAAGAACACTAATATAAACATTTAGTGAAAATTTCAAGTATTTAAAGTGATTATTTTTTGAATTACAACCATATAAAAAAATCGATTTGGTCGAAAACTGATTTTGCGTAAAAATTCCCGTTTTTCTGTCATTTTTTTTTTGTTTTTCTCGATTTTTTTGAAAACTGTTGGAAAATGTTTACTTTTGACCTCTATAATGCACCAAGGATCTTCAATTTTACATCGGAAACCACCCCCAAAGTTTGAAATCGAAGCATTATTTCGACTAGTTATGCTGTACACAGACACAAAAAAAAAAAACAAAAAAAAAAACACACATCATTGTAAAATCAATACATTCATCACTTCGTTCAGAATCTAAAATGTTTGTTTGCATTATTTCTGAAAATTTGAATCAAGAAAAATCATCTCTTACCGAGTAATTATAATTATAGTATTATAATTCAGTCCAAACCTAATAGTATTTTTTTCGATTGATTAAAAAAATTTCTCATAAATCAAGATTGTAAAAACAATATTGAATAGTAATACAATATCCAATTTATATAAATTACGGATCCGTATTAAAATGGAAAAGTTAATGACATGAATATTAATGATATTTGTTTGATAATAATTTCAAGTATATCATTATTTTAATTAAGTATACCTTTATGAAAACTATGATCAAATAGGTACTAAGCGCATGGATAGATTTAAATTTAAATTATGAACAAAGATGATTTAAACATCAATGTTTATGCGGATTTTGGTAATTTAAATTCCATAATGAAATAATTGTCTTTAATATTTAGATAAGGGGTTACGGTGCAGTTAATTTCGCATAACTAGCATAGATTTCAAAGAATTTTAGGTACATTTGAATAATTCACGAAATACAGCTTTATTTTATTGTGATTTATTTTAGAATTCTATACGAATGAATTACAATCTTAGAAGAGAAATGAGAAGGGCACATAATCTTCTCTTAGAAATGTCAGTTTCATGAGAATAGAATGTAATAATAAATATTATCATCCTGTTCACTAAAGTTATTTTTCGACTAAATAAAGTCGATATTTTTTCAAGATAGTTTTGACATTTAATGGTTAAATATTTTGTAAAGGAATTCAGAGCTTTTATAACGATTCGGCCAATAATAAAAAAAGTTCTACATTTTCAATGTATTAAATGTGATATACTCAAGTCAAAAAAACAACATAAAGCGCAATATATAATAAAAAAATACTTGACTAGGCAGTAATGAACACGATTATTATTTTTTAGTTTTGAATAGTGCAGCATTTACAGCTTGAGAGTATCGTTTCAGAAAATCCAAAAATAGGCGCAAACACATCGAATTTTAGTCGTATATGGTATATGTGACTATAGATTAACAAATTAATAAATGATCTAAAATGAAACTATAGTTAATTTGATCCCAAAACGTCGAAAGGAATACCTACAAGACATTGTAATAAGAAATTCAAAATTTAAATTCACTTAATTTAACTATAAGTAGATATTATTTGATTTCACAACACAGCTTAATGTAAAACTAAAAATTATGTTATAATTAAGTTGTTTTAATATATTTCAGATTTTTTTAGTTTAACTGCTGCAGTAACATAAATAGTTTTTTGTGTTCTTGTTAAAATAAATTAAATAAAGAAACATAAATAATATATTAAAATTAATTACATAAATCGTAAGTTGCTTGGCTTACTTGTGTAGCGTCTAAAGTTAAATTGGTTTGAAATATTTATCTTTTGTCTTATAGTTAACTCGATTACCTTTATTACACAACAAGCCAATCTTTATTATGTTTTTCTGAAGAATCTACCAATTTTTCACTTCTTGCAATTCAACTACACCTACTTCATTACTTGTAGCTTATTCTAAAAGTAAAATATTAAGAGCGAGTATACGTGAGTAAATATCTCACGTGAAATGAGAATATAGCAACTGCAAATGAGTAGACATTTTTTAATAATTGGATAAACTTTATTTAAAAATAATTATTTTATATGAACAATTTTAAATTTTATCATGTGATCGGAATAAATATTTGATCGAATAAATACAAAAAATAATCTAGTTTGTGTATTTTAAAATATTAGTAAATTCATATTTCGTATCACTTATTGTATTTCGCTGATTATTTTATTAGCTTTTTATAAATAGGTACAATAAGTAATATTATTAAACAATATATATTTTTAACATTGTTCTCAACAAATAAATTTCAAACTTGCAGTTTATTAAATGCATAAAAATTTATAATAATTAAATTATTAAAGTGATTAACCTAGTATGCTCATCCTATTTTTTCTTTAAGATGACTTTTAGCTAACTTATTAGTCATATATAGGTTAGGTCTATCATCTATTTGGTTATTATTTAAAACATTACATTGGATGAATACAATTGATATCGTAAAAAACCATTGGTTTTTTAAAAGTATGTATGACTTTACTTAAATATTCTCCGTCTTTGTTGATTTTCTCAATTACCTATTAAACGAAATACTCGTTTACTTTACCTCTTTCTTTAATCAAAATGTACCAACCCAATCACTAGATTTGCTTCCAGAAACGACCTTAAAAGGATGGATTATAAAATAAAAAAATGAATACCTAAAAATAAGTTTTTCCGCAAAACTACTTAATATTTAAAAATATGGTCCTTTAGTATAGATACTTAAGAGGACGCTATACCCGCATGATGTGTTGTCTCCGTCTTACACGCGTACTACATAGCAAATTTTCGTTCGCTAGATTCAATAGTGTGCTGTTAGTTTTGATATTAGAGTGAATTGACCCATTATCAAACTTTCAGGTAAGAAAATTATCAGTGTTCTCGTGTTGGTTTTTTACGATGTTTTAATTTTATTATATTTTCAATTCAATCTAATATCAAAACTAACAGCACACTATTGAATCTAGCGAACGAAAATTTGCTATGTAGTACGCGTGTAAGACAGAGACAACACATGCGGGTGTAACGTCCTCTTAACAATGAATTTATTCAAAATTTAATTTATGGAATTTTCATAGAATACACTTTAAAGTTCTTGAGATTTTTTTATACTTCTAATAAGTGTAATGCTGGTTCAAATTTTATTTTTCAAAAGTGAACCTCTTTCTACAGTTCTTACATTATTTATGGACTAATTCAAAATTTGATCGGTTATTCTTTGTTATTAAAATATTTATATCATGTTATACATTCTTTTTCTACTAAAAATCTATCGACTATTTAAACTATATCATTAAATATTCAATTATAAAATTTTCCCTTTTCAGCTGTTCATTGGTTCTATGTTTTTTTTTAAATTGTATCTTATCATCTAAAACGTGGTATTCTAATCATCATATTCTTTACTGTATTGTAATCCATAATATTTATGCATGAAAGTTGTTTTTTCAGCACAAGTGTCATGCCTACTTTAATCTTTGACTCATAACCTATATGATGTATAATACTAAATTAAGGTAACCCTATTTTAAACTCAAAAATTATTGATTATTTAAATATTTTTAGTAAATTTTTTATATTTTTCTTTAAAAAATTTAAAAAAAAATTGAAATTGAAATAAAATATTTTCGTATGAATAATAGTAATGACTAACTACTAATGGACATATTATTCTTGTTATTTTTTAAATAGATATAATGACTAATTAATTAAGACAGTTAATGTCTTTCCGTAATTTTTATTTATGTTTTAAAATATCTAAAAATCATCTATGGTTTTAGTTTTAACAACATAATATATAGTTCTACTCAAACAATTTATTATATTTAACTTTTTCTTTTTTCTTTTAGGTAATATCAACAAAGATATATACCTGATCTTTACTATATATATTATATGATTCCAGATATAACTTTATTCGTAGATGAATCTGAGGATAAAAAACTTGTTTAACTTTTTTTTTTGTACTATAGAGAAATAAAGTGGAGTCATTGGATTACATTCAAGTGCATAATCCATCCAAAGAGCTCATGTATTTTTAGTTGAGTTTTTTAAAAACTATTTTCGTTCAAACGCCGCTGAATGATATAATGAAAACTATAAAAGAAAGAATGGGATTTTCTGTTCTAAAATATTATAATCGGCTTTACTGGACAGTCCGGTGCAGGTGGAAAAAAATTAGTTCTGAATTTTAAGCCGGTCTTAGGTGTGAGGATTTTTTTAATTAAATTTTATCTCCATTCCCCACAATTCTCATTACCAGAACTATATTAAAATATGACATATATGCGGATAGTAGGAAATTTTATAACCTAAACTTGCGGACACAGTTAAATTGTTATAAGTTCTGATATCATTATAATGATATTTTTAACACAATCAATGGTCTTCCGTGAATGCAAAACTTCAAATTAATATTGTTGTTGAGCAAAAATCTTAAGCCACTTAGCTGTTAGAAAAATAGTATAGTTTTCATAGGGAATAGGGATCAAAATATAACAAAAAAAAATAATAACGATAAAATAAAGAAAATATTCGATGTGTATTAATAATATAATATAGGCTTGACGAAAAGTCGACCATGATGATGAGTAATGTGAAAAAATATTATTTTAATGGTAGATTATTTTTTTGCACCCTGATAGATAAAAATAATATTTTTATAGAACTATAATATTCTAACGAAAGCAAAATGATTTTTTTTTAACTCACCGACCACTTGCAGATAACCGACTTGACTGATCATCGGGTCGGTGTTAACTTGGCACATGTAAATGCCTTTGTCCGACGCTCTCACGCCGTTGATGTTCAGCAACCACGTTTTCTGGCCGTCGTGAGACATGCTAAACCTTGGTATTCTGGCGATGACATGTTTGTGCACTGTGAGTATCATCTTCCGATCAATGTGGATCCAGGCGACCTGTAAGTCATCGTAATATGTACCACAATGTAAGCTGGCTATAGTCATGTAAATAAGTCCACAGTATGTATCATGCGCTTTATATCAATATAGCAAAAGTAAGTAGGTATACAAAATTACATTAAAATTAAAATTTATAACGGAAAAATCAAAAGTTACATAACAAGTTCGATGAACTCGACGAGAAAAATATCGCATTACAAATCTACGACGTCGGTGCAAAATAATTGTCACATAATCAGCTGATTCGACGTTAAGTTAAAAATGGGACTTTTATTATCAGTAGTAACTTTTAGTAATTTGCATTCAAAGTACAATAATTTACTATACTAAATAAATATTATATTATGCACAATTTTATCTTCAACATAACATCCTATTAACATACAAAATATATTGACTGTTTACATAGTAGATGTTTAATGAAATAAACACAAATTTCATGACTAGACCAATAAGACAATTAGGCACTACAATTATAATGTATCATGTATTCATAAAATTTGATATTAACTTATTCTACACATGGAACATAATATAATTTTTATTAGATTATAGGATTTTAAGGATTCTAAATCTCATTGGCTCTTCAAAACGTACCTGTAATACAACAATGCACCTATTATAAAAGCAAAGGAACATATTACATAAGTATTCAATTTACTGCTTTGAGAAACAACGTCAGCAAAATTAATTTTCTCGAGATTTTCGTTTTTAGAAAATCAGTATCGATAATATTTTTCGTTAATAGTATAAATATACAATATCGATACTATGTTATTAAACACTCTTTAAACTCAATTATTAAAACCAGAGGATGTTCATTTTAGATGCACAAAAAGTGTTTGCTTATTAATATATATATTTTTTTTAATTTCCAGATGCTTGTAATCTTACACAAAGGCAAAACTCTTTGTAATAAATAAAATTTAAATTTAAGTATACCTTAGAGATAATTTGTTTCTTGCCGAAATGTTGCTGTTGTATTTTTTTTATATATTGTTATTATTACAGGCAATGGAGAAACCTCCTGCCTGCGGCAATTTAATTTGCACACCTTCCCCTTTCTATACTCTCCCGAAAAAAATGTTTCTCTATCTTTTAATTGATTATGTTCACGGGTACTAATAGCGAAGTAAAAGAGCAAAAGGATGTTGGATAATTACTTTTATTAACGAAGCGAAGACTCCAGTGGAAAACCCCATTTCCCACTTTTTAAAACATTTTTATTAAAAATAAGAAATAAGAAAAGAAAATCTGTTGGTAAAATGATGGGTTATTTTAAATTTTTTTACTGGGTGAACATATTTTCTTAGACATTATAATCTAAATGTATTGTTATTAATTTCAAAAAACACAAAAACACTTAAGGATAATTTTAATTGAATCTGTATACAGCACAAATAATCGCACTGAATTTTTGTCCAAAATCCAATCTTAGACCATTATGCCCACACCTTGAGGCACACGAATAGTGTTCTAAGGTTTTATGAAATTTATCATTTTTTAAAAAATTTCATTTTTATGAATAATAAATTTAATAATCTAATTTAAAACTATAGTATAAAGTACACAGTAAACTCAACTAATTAGTTATACGTATCTTCAAACATTCAGTGTAAAATGTTATAGAAATATCGCTTAAATTGTACATTATATAAATTACGTAATAATTATCTTATATACATATTATCTGCATCGTGATTGAAAATTAAATATTAATAATCAGTGATTGTTAATCACTAGTCAAGTATAATATCAGTCTGCTCATGTGAGGATTTTATAAAACATTCTGAAAATACAAAATTAAAAAAAAAAAAATTATTTTTCAATATTTCAAAGTAAAACATAGATTTATCTCTATAGTCAAATATTGTATGGTTAAGATCACTTAATTATTATCAATCACATTTTACCTCGAAATTGTCTGTACCCGAATGTGTATAATGATTATATACGCACATTTTACCTATATAATATTATTATCATAATTCTTCTCAGTAATGTTTCGAGTCCTATATAAAACCGAGTTCTTAATATCAAGTAACAAAATGAATTAAGTATTATAGACTTAAAACAAACACACTTCTTTAAATACTAAACTCTTAATTTATAAGTCCTTGTTTAAGCCTATGTGGACCTATGGTCTTCAACTCTGGGGCAATGCCAAAAAATCCAACACTAATAAAATTCAAACCTTCCAAAACAACATCCTTCGTAAAATCACAAATTCTCCTCCTTATATTTCAAACCTAACCTTACATACCGATATAAAAATTAAAACAGTCCACGAAGAAGCAGTAACTTTTTACAAGCGTTTCCACTCAAAACTCCCTTCTCATATCAACCCTCTCATCTCAAACCTTGCCACTCTCACAATTCCTGGGAACCCTCCCAGGAGGCTCAGAAGAAAATGGTGTAGAGATCTTCTCAATGAGTAATTAAATTAAATTAAATTAAAAAAAAAAAAATCAACAAGGGTAGTGTAACCACTGGGTGACTCCTCCCATCAAGTTTTCATGTAAATATTTTGTTTCTAATATCACATATTCTTATTGTCCCTAAAGGAACAGATTGTATAAACCTAATAAAAAATAAAATTAACAAAAAAAAAGTATTATAAACTAGGAAATTTTGTTTCATAAAAAAAATATATAATAATTAAATAAAACTTAAAAATGCATTTAAAAATTACAATATTAGTATTATAAAATAATAAATCAGAGAACAACCTTTTTTAAAATTCTTCCACGTAAAATGATTTTAAAAAATCACATACACGTTCACTGTATAATATAGATAGCTATAATTAGAGGTACTTATATTAGAAATCAAAACAATTAGATATTGCATGATTGTGAAATGAAATAATACAATAATATGAAACATTTTAAAATTCAAATTACTTAACACTGATGTATAAAGTTAGGACATAGAATTTTATTTTTATAAGAATCAATCTGCTATACCAAATCATTTTATAAAATTTAAGTTTTTATAAGACTTCGGCCCCAATTCTTTATTGTTCTATACTTCAATGTATTTAGGTATACTGTTCACATAGATATTTCCCGCGGTAATATTATATCTACAAACATTGAATCTCGTTACAGAAATGTATAAAAACGTATGATTATAAAATAAACGATTTAAAGTATAATAAATATTTCGATTGAATATCATTTTGATAAAAAAAAAAAAAAATAATGTTGTCTTTATATTTTGTACATAAAAATATATTCGTTGAAATCGTAATGTGGAACAATAAAATGGTCTCGTACATAATAATACCTATGGAGATAAAAGAACACGTACAACGAAACATGTGAACGATCGGGAAATACTTTTCCATACGACCACCAAGAAACTTCATTTAATTTCCAATCGTAAGTTTTTAAATAACGGTCTGACCGTCTGTGTATACACTATATATATACAACCGAGTAATACTCAAGTCTATCTCATCATCTATTACCAATAAACTGCTGTAGGTAGTTCATCCCGTTATAATATATATATATATAAGTATTATTGAAGGTTGCATGTGATTGTAATTACATTGCCATATACCATGATATACGTCTGTTATAGTGCTCAACAATTGAAATTCTACCGGAAGTTAACGTCTCTGCAGGTCGATAGGTTTTAATAAAAATTCTGACCGCCTCGAAATCATTTTGTTGACATCATTAGAAAATAGAAAGAAATTAAAACGACGTTTCAAGTGTATTATACTTACCAGTGTACGTTATTGGAAATAAAAATTCCTTAACTATTTTATGTCATGGAATTGGTAAAATCACAGCGAATTAAATTATACCGAGTTGGTGCAGACATTAGTTGGTACCCATTATAGGTCCGCAGATACTCGATCTGATCGTTTTGAACCTGCTTAAGTCCTTAATATTACTTTTTCATACATTGATAATGAATTATTTTCATCAGAGTAATAACTATTTGAGATTTATGTGTATGATTTATGAACATTTCGAGCAATTTATTTTAATAATTTATAATATACGTGTCAGAGCATAGCAGCATGATGAAGCTCCTCAGTACTTATGATTTACACATAAGTCATACAAGTCTACTTAAAATATTTTAGTAATACAAGTTTAATATACATCAGGCTAATGGCCCTTTTTGTCGAAGCCTCAACCCCCCCCCCAAAAAAAAAAAAAAAAATTATGTTTAAGTTATCCGGTTTCGGTAATGTATCAGAGTATTTCATTCAACAGAATGTTATAGGTATACATATATATATATATATATGAAACAAAAATTCAGAGTAGGTTTAGTTGATTATCAGAACATTCTAATTTTGATATTATAATGAATTATGTTACTTTCCAATTATGAAAATATATCTGGCGATTAAATCTTCTTTACGGTCGTTTAATCTGATAAAATTGAATCGTTACAATGGTGAATAATTTAAATGACTACTGTTGCGCTTTTCCTTACTATTGTCCACGAACTTGGTAATAATATATAAACTGTATCACCTGATAAACTTATTAAATTATATTGTACTGGAATAATCGCATTCCTACTATAAGCTATAATATTGAAGTAAGTTTCTTTGAATAAAAAATTAACGCATAACGTGGATAATGTCATCACTAATTTCAGTAAAAAATACGAATAATTATACCGACACGATATTATTATAATTTAAAACGTAAATTACGTCTAAATGTAATCGCATAAATATGAATCAGGAATGCGTTTATAATAATATAATATTACACTTAATTCCAACACGCGTCGTAGAAGAATAAAATCAATCCCGAGAAATCTTTGAATTAAGTGCGACGGTGTCGTATATTTTTATTATCCAACACGCAGTCGCTGAACACGGCGCATAATATAGTTATGTACCTGTGACAATCGTCATGGTGCCCGTGATATCGTTAATACTTATTGGTGTGCATCGTCTTAGAAAATAAATTTACATTTGAACGAGTTATGAAAATGTACGTTTTAATTAAACGCGATACGCGGGGCCAACAGGATTCCCGAGAAAGTCACGAGTGGTGTGTGGCAGATAAGCTTTTCCATTTTTAAGTGTCCATTAGGCTCGTCTGTTGTCCAATCCAATCTGAAACGAATCGCAGCGACCGAGCGGAGGACGCGAGGCCGATGCAAGTGAATAATCCAGAAATGTTTCTTAAATTAATTTGGATCCGGACAAAAGCAGCCGATCCCCTATCACTCCTCTCCTGTTCCTGGATCGGTAATTTCCCCTTCGTTTCGCTATCGTATAGACTCCGATTCACGCTTAACCAACCTTAAGCCTAAAACCCCATCCCTGCAAGTACAATAGGAATCGTTCATGGCATATTTCACACACACACACACACACATGCACACCCGTCTATATGTACGTACCCTGTCGCCAATAATATTAACCAGTTCGGAATGAGTACCCATAGCCTCATATTAAGTTCTAATAAGATACCAAGTCCATACTTGTGTTCGTCTGTGACAGAAAACTTCTTTATTTTTTCAATGTACGTAAAAAATAGAGAAACGTAGACATATATTATACATTAATAACTGTTGTTCATGTTTTTAAGTATGGAAAAATGCTTAAATCAATTTCACTCAAAACTATAAAACTTATTATAATCAGATACACTAACATCACAGCCTAAGCTATTTTCTTCGAAATTGGTGCCATACTTTAGTAATCAATTGGTAATCATTTGTAATCGAAAATTTGGAATTCGTAACCGAAACCAAGTACCAGAAAAACCGTTTTTCCCAAACGGATACTGACCTAACGTTACACCGGCACCCACGCATTGAAATAATCTTAAGTAGATCATCATATTCCTTATTATACTCTTGCATATATTTTTTACCTAAACAAGCATATCCTTGATCAAAAGTATTTTGGTATTTTTTCTTAATACGAACATATAACATATTTTTTAATTTTTAATTTTCATAATTTTAAATTTATATATTTTCACATAGTTAATATATTTTTATTATTTGTTATATTTCAATTTGTTTACAGAATATATTATATTTTAAGAAATGTTGTTAAGTATTAAAAGAGGAGGAATACCTATTTCATTTTTATTCATTTTATTCATGGTTGTTTTTAATTCACATTCAAAAATAGAAATAAAAATATCAATATAAAATAAAATAATAAATAAAAAAGACGTTTTTTAACTAATAAATAATTTTTTTAATTTTATATGCAATAAACAGATTTTACTATAACATACTTATCAAAAATAATTACAAAGTTTAAAAGATAAATGCATTTTTTTCAAATTTTTTAATTTTAAATCAGCGAAAAATGAAAAAAAAATGTATACATAAAATATTAATATCTTACAAGTATTTATTTTTTAAGTCCTTAGCTATTGATATTGATACCAATATTATTTATTTATTTATGTGGTAAAAATTATAATAAATAATGATAAGATCTTAATTTGTTTCAAACTATGTAAATTCCTTTACCTATTTCTTTTCTAGTAGTCTAAGTGATGGTAGTGCTTATTTTTTTTAGTGTTAAAAACAAGTTTATGTGGGTTGAAAATATACTTAGTTAATGTAGTTTTTTAATTATTTTCTGATTTTGCTATTTACTTTCTAATGATTTTCTTAAAAGGACATAATAATATATCTAATTCACTTCACTGAGACAGTGTTAAAATATAAATAACAATTATAATCCTTACCAAATATTTTTATCTAAGCTAGCATATAGTCATATAATCATTTATCCAACTTGATTTAAATTTTTTACAATAAAGAACAACTCTGTTTAGAACTGTTTTCTGTAATTTATAACAACAAAAACAAACCACTATTTTCACTTTTCGGTTAACATAAATCTTTTTTGTAATAAATTACTAGTGAAAAATAGTTCAAAGGTATTGACATTTTATAAAACAAATAGAACAATCCACGCATTGGAAGTAATTATTATTCGTTTGCATTTTTTAAAATTTTCAAAAAATTGTAGACGTTTGGCTTACCCAAAAACGGTGTGAGCACACGTTTATTATTATCAACTGTTAATTTTTAAAGAAAAACATATTTTATTCAAAGGTATACTATTATACTTTGATCATACATTTCCAATTATTATTTACAATTTTCACGACGGTTTGAATGTATAAAAATTATACGTCTTCTGTTAATCTACGTATAAATATTGATACTTGTATCGGATGATATTTATCTGTTTCTTAGTACATTATTTGTATGTTTAAAATGTTTATATTTTTTTATGAATAAAATCACTCTACGAGTTATTTGGAAGCATTTGATTTTAATCCTAAAATAATTCCAAGTAAGTTATAAATACAATTTTAAGATCAGGAGTGAAAATCAATTCAGTTCAGAATAAAAACCGCGATAACAGTTTTTGGCGCTATTACTATGTTTTCATAAAGTTATTAATTATAGATTTTATAAAGATATTTTCATGACAGTACCATATAGGTAGGACCACTAAGACTACTGCACTAGGTATCTAACATACTAATGGTGACCAAGTGACACACTTATTTCTTATAAATCAAAATTGTTAACGTTATGCAGACATAGTTGTTAAAATAAATAAATTTATAAATTAACGAAATAAAAAAAATATTGATGTGTTATAATATTAAAAACACAGTAATTGACATAAAATAAAAATCGACGTATAGCACTCACAATTTTTTTTTTGCGTTATCGGAGTATAAATATTTCAAAATGGCAAACGGCATTCGTATAAATTGGTGACCCAGTGATCATTGATGATCATATTATGATCCTACTGATTATATTTAAAAAAAATATACCAACCTTTTTGTTCGCCAACTATAGAAAAAAAATTATGCAACAATATTCATCACCATATTATTATTATTTATTATGAATTTAATGAAAATGAAGGAAATCATTTGAATTCTGAAAGATATTGATGGTGTAATATATTATAATGAAATTATGCATAATGACATCAATTGATCCGTAAGTATTTTTATTATTAAGTATAAAATATCTACCTATATATTGAGCTGTGTCATTATAAGAGTACTTTTTGACAACCGTGGCTCTTTAAATGACATCTTCAGTAGCATAAAAAATGATTATATGTATTGGACTAGAATTTTGAAACACATTTACTGCGTAACGCCGTCTGTTCAATAATTTCATTTTGTCATTTATAAAAATGGTCTAGTACGGTAAATCGTAGTTATTAATTACATCAGTCAGCTGGTTCAGTATTTTATTAACAATTAACGTGTATAAAAATAAAGTTTTGAAAGAATATAAAACATTAATACGGATCTGTAAAATATAGCGTCAAGTAAAGTACGTACCTACATCACTGTTTTAAGTATTGTAACGACATGAAAAAAACTCATGTTAAGTAGGTACACTCCACATAAACACGTTTCACTTTAATATGTATGTTCTATCTACAACAATTAAATTTTTATTTTTTTTAAGGTTTTATTTTAGAAATATTTAAATTATTGTAAATTATTCAAAGCTATATACAATTTAAAAAATAACGATGATAATAATAACTACCAGATATTTATCAATGATACCTTTTTTTTTTATAACAAATTATTTACGTATATTAAATATTTATAAATTAATAAAAGTAAACGCATAATAATATTTGATGTTGTAAATTGAAACTGCATAATTCATTAATTTTTTTGTTTATCTTAACTATTCTTGTGTAGTAACTTACGTTTCTATCTCTGTGTGAAATAAGTCTACCATTAAACAAAGTTATTTAATACATAAATATAGATATTATACATCTATAGTGTGGAGTTACTGTTATACAAGTAACTATATATAATGGTCTTCAATTAAAAATATTTGGTTTCATTTTGAATATAATGTAGACTTTTGTAATATCGTGTTTAACATTATGTTGATAGTTTGTCCCCCCCCTTCCATCCAGGTGTTCGGTGCTCGTTTATGAATTCTGCTATTGATATATAGTCTCAATTCGGGTCCAACCAAATATTATAAAATTGAAATGTCAACCAAATAGTATTGTATATAATCTAAAGTAAAGTTTAATTTATTCTGATGAGCATACAAGTATCGTAAAAAAAAAAAACATAAGCATTTATTACCAACATCAGATAAATTAAATTTATATAACATCATAATATTTTACTTCCATTTCACTAAGATGTATAATATGATAGAAAATCAAAATTCAAAGTAGGTAGATTAAAAAATATAAGTATAGGTAAAAACATGGTTATAAATTTATATTAGTATTATGTAATATTATTTTATGTTAAATTCTTTAAAACTGTAAATCGTATTAATTGCATTTAGCATTTATTTTTCAAATTTATTTGTTATCATTTACTCATCGGAGACCAAATTTGACTTTTATTAATATTATTTTAAAAGTCGTAGTTTTAAATTGCTGTAGATAAAATCGATTGAAAAAGTCAGTGAAAGTTGACCAGTATATAGTAATGGCGGTCATGCACAAAATACAAAGTTAGTTTTTTCCCTTAAAATATTGTTGAAATAATATCTATTGTTGTTGTATTTGATATATTTGATCTTATACGTGACACAGACATCGGAGATCAGGACACTAAAATATAATAATATTATAAACGTTATAAAAAAATAAAAATAAAAACAAATAGTTATTCTTTTGTTTGGTAAACATAGTTTCAAGATTTTGTACATTATTTCTAGATATAATATATTACTTTTTATAAATGCGTGAGTATAGTATGCCATATTGTTTTATTCGTTTTATACTGAAGATAAGTAATTTTAAAAGCATATTTCAATTCAGAATTTTATTTTTTTGGATCTCAAACAATGTACGCATATTTAATATAAATCTTTGATGTAGTTTTGTGGTTTTTAACACGAATATCCTTATAATAGTTTATAATATTATATGATTATATGACAGTGGTAAAACGCAACTAATGTTTATCGAAATCGGCATCGCATAATATTGCACGATTCAAAGTGAAAGCGGTGGTAGCGTGAACTTTTTTTTTTTACAAAGCGACTGCTTTCAAATAGTAGTACCCTCCCGCCAATTTTTACCACGCTGTTAGAAGATGGCCATCCGACCTCACCACAAAACCCAATTCACAAAAGCACATAAATTATTATTTGGGTAATTATAAACGAGTTGGTATTTAAAGACACCCGCCCCACTTTCAATTGAAGCGGTTGCTTCATATTATGAAAATAGGTATACTCACGCATCCACTGAAACACAGTAATGCTGCACACTTTTTGTGCACACAGTTAGCATGCATATATTTTGATAAATGACCGTGGCATCATACATAATATGCCAGTCCGTGATAATCTAATAGCGACATTTTCTCTTATTTCCTATGCAATTGGCAGCCGGAACTGTGAATCACCCTATAGTATGTCTAATAAATGCATGCGATTGCTGTGAACTCGTGTACAGTAATCATATAATCGAATGCGTAATTTGTCGTAGGTACGCCAAACGAAATGGTGTATTATTTTTGCGAGACGAAAAACTAAAGCAAAATACCGAACGACTGGTTTGTTATTTTTATTATAGCATTTATTTTTAACAGATGATTCATTATTATAATTGTCCATTTAATAAAAAAAAATTACACCACTCGCTGTAGAATCCAAGTTTGTTCTGCGGGCGACTCGCAGTTTTATTTTTTACCAATTTCAATTTACTCTCGTAAAACAATTACAAAATTTAAAAATTATATCAGTAAATAATTACCTATAATTACTTGCAGGTTAGCGGCAAATATATCTGGACTAGAATGGTTCTACGGACCTTGGCGACATATTATAACAATACATCGCAAATGTGAATCTCTTACCGTCTCGTAATAATAATAATAATAATAATAATAATAATAATATCATTCAGAAATAGTTGTTATTGTACAATAAACGGTTTTTACCGAATAAATTCACCGCTAAAATACATAGTACTATATATTATTATTTCAGTCGATCTGCCGCCAAGCAGAGTTTAGGAAACATATTATTGTATTTTATTCTATGACGTGTAAACCGACAAGATTGACGGCAAAAGCGTCTGATGCTCAGTGCAGTGCATCGCAGTCGATCCATTTCGCGCAAATATTATAACCTGCATGCACGCGCCGCTGCATACAGGGTGCAGCAGCGTGGCGATGTGGACGGACGGGGGAGGGTGACAAATGCATTCGCGTCTGAAGCTTTCTTCCGGGATTGCCGGGTAAATTATTATTATTACAACCTAGTGGAATGCACTTCCTGGAATTAACTCGGAAAGAGCTGTGTAACAATGACATCCGCAAGGGTGGGTGGCGTGGTTCGCGGAGTCATGGATTTTTCGACGTACATTATATTCGTGCACTGCAGCGACGACCATCCTCGGTGGCAACACACACACACGTGCAATAATAATTATCATAATCGCAATAATAATAATAATAATAATAATATAGAGAACTTGGAAATTACGCGCGCGTACCGTCTTAAAGTGGCGGAAGTGAAAACGGGTCGGCAAGGGTCGTCGGTCGCTAACCGTCGATCGTCGGGCATAAATTTTATGCGATTGTTCCGGTAATGTGAATTAACGAGCGTGGTTGCGGTTGTTAATTACACGGAGTTTTCCGTTGCAAATTAACCACGCCTCTGCTCGCGCGTCCGCCACACCGCCGCCGATGCCACAGTCGTTCGATCGTAATTAATAACAAACGACGTCGTCGTCGCAGTCGTCGCTGCTAGTTCGGCCCATTTACGGTCGAAAATACACAAGTCACGATAGCTTACAAAACGCGGTCAGAAATAATTCAAACGAGTCGTTCGGTCACTCAAAACCTAATAACACTATAGCACCGGATAACATTAATTCGTGGGTGGCCGAGAAAAAAATTTGGGATAATTGGGGCACTGGTGTACGTCGATTAAAAATAAAAATAAATCCCCAAATTAATAATATGATTTAGTACTGAGAATAATATTCGTATTAGATGAGATGATGACAAAATTCGTAATATCATCTCAAAATACGATCGAGACATCGCGGGCAATAATAATAAGTAATAACTAGGGCTAGGATTTATATGCATTTGCATGTTTTTTTCCTTTAGTCCAAATTGATTGATTGTCAGATTTGTCCACGATTTGGTTTATTCTCGTTTAAATAGGACCAATTTTTTTTTGCATATTTTGGACATAATGCATATAATTGCATATTCATAGATTTTTTTTATAATTCGATATTTTTTAACTAACATTTTTAATTTTCATAAGTTATTGCTAATTTTAAATGGTACTTCACTACATCACTAAACCAACAGTTTTTGGTTTATCCGTTGAATTTTCGTAAATATAATATAGCATAAATACTACCTATTTTATCTTAGGTCAGATAATATCCGTTCGTTACCTTATCGTTGGTCGGAAGACCGATAGAATTACTTACACAATACACATTGTTATACAGTGAGATAGCACAGAAAAATTGTATTGGTACGTCGTGTGTTGCGTAAATGTGCAGACGTTTATACTTAATAATTTGAATGGTTTTAATAACAGTGTCCAGTATGGGCAATATGCCGAAAGTTCAAAGTGAAAGTGCCAAGTTACGCCTAATTAAACTAATATTTAATGTAATAATATGAGCTAATAATAAGTAATAAAAAATTATGAATTATAATAAATAATAAAAAAAAATTGTTTTTGCATATTTTGATAAATAAAATGCATATTTTACAATTTTTTATTGCATATAAATCCTAGCCCTAGTAATAACATAGCGAATTTTACACTCGGTTGCAGATTACGTTTAGCTCCGACTCTAACAAAATGTATCGGTAAGTTTATTATCTAGTCAATCTCGTAGGTTTTTTTATCATATTTTAATTTTAACTCGAGTTATGAGTACCTATTTAATATGTAAAAATTTTAAAATACTCATAACTCGCTTCAAAATTAAAGTATGATAAAAAGCTCACGAGGTCGTCTAAACAACACTCTTGCCTTTGAACTGTGTAAGAGGTGAATTCACTGTAGTTTTCAAACTAACAGACTTAAACGAGACTTGCTGAGTGTACAATTTTCCATGTTACATCATTTGCAGTAATACGGAGACAACACATGCGGGCGTTACGTCCTCTTTAATACTTGTGAACGAAAATTACGTATTTACGTTGTGGCTGGACTTTCTGCAGAGTGCCAACAGTTTAAATTTTATAACCGAGTACACCATTCGCGTGAACAGTCTGTCCTATCGCCTACGCGACGACCGTAATAAACCAATTATGAAACGGTTAAGACGTAATAAATGGCATGCGTGGGACGTGGCATTATTACGTCATTTTTTTAGAATTGTAATTTTTATTTTCAGTGATATAATATGTTTGCTTGTGAAATATTGCGCAGATTATGGGAAAAAGGTATATAATGGTATATTATGATGTGTCAATAAAATAGTATGGTACAGTAATAATAATATCTTGTTACGTTAAAACCCAAGAGAAACAAACCGAACAAAGTTCGTGATACGAGTTTTAATGACGTAATGTCGATGCATATACTTTGCTATTACATCGAGTAGATCTTAATCGAGTTCGAGATGACGAACAATTTGAGGTATTGACGTTTGACATATTAATGAGAATCTATGCTGTATTATTTTTGTGGTAATATTAATTTGCGCACTTGGCAATATAACAGCACCACTACACCAATACCGTAGTATAAACATCATATTATTATAATGTATTATAACGCACCCGATTAGTTGCATACATTTTTATAGAATGATTATAATTATTATGCAATCGAATTTAAAAAATGCACACACACTCACCCGCGTACTCTGAAGAGCGGGTCGACGACTTCGATAACCGCCCTGTCGAGATCTTCGCGCGCCCGATAGGTCGACCCTCTGCCGGCGATGTCATAATATTATTATACTGATACGAACGGCTCGACGACAGCGAATCGATCAGCGCAACGATGCCTATTGCAATAACACGCGCGGTAGTGGAGGTGGTTTACATCAGCAATAGCTACAACAGTTGTGATAGCGTGGACGGGCGGTGGTTTTCTCCGCCTCCGCCAACTGTTGCATATTACGTTCATACCGCGCGGGTAAGCCGCAGGAAAAAAAACCACTTGTTCGAGTAGATTTCCTTCCGGGAAGTACGACCGCTCGTTTTTGCCGTCCTACAACATTAATCACACCGGAAAGTCCGCCACCGCGATAACGGACGCGCGCACTACCCACACGCCTTCGTCACACCGATAACGATGTGTTTATGATATATACATGGACCGTGTACCTGTGTATTTATATATTATGCTATACAGTGGCCAGAGTCCGTCTGTCCGTCGTCACGATGACATCGACGGCGATTCATCATCATCCGTCTCCATGTGCGTACCTATATGTATACGCGTTTCGAGATAACGTATCGGTTTGCTCTTCGCATAGGCCGGTGAAAAATAATAATTACAACGATAGCTTATAGTCACGTCCTCGCGCGACCGGTGATGTTTGCAAACTTAATGCGTAATAATATCATTTATTTTTGCATTAAAAAAAAAATTTCAGTAACAGCCACTTTCATGTTTCCTATGTCTGATTATGACATCAAAACAATCAATAATAAAATACACGTATTCATTTTTCATTATCGAGAAAGCTTTCCCTATAGGGTTAAAAATAGGTTAAAGTTCTGTATTATAATACTATGTTTGTTTACAATTTGAAACCATCTATTGGTGATGAAGTAATCGCGTAACCCAAATGCAATTTTTACAATCATGTAAATTGTTTAAGTTTAATGACTTTTGTTTCATAATCTCTAAACTCTATCGAATTATAAAACTATACATAAAAAAAATGTGTCATATTCTATAGTTCAATTTTTTTTCAATATTTAACATAATCGGCATTAACAATATATCTTCGTAGACACCACGGGAAATTAATATAGTTTTCAGAAGCTGAGCCTCATTCCAACAGAGTTTCTTTTAAGGACTAAAAAATTAATATGTTAGGTACCTCGACACTAAGTACAAGCATAGTTGGATTCGTATTTAAAATTGAACAATACTGTGTGGAGGTCAATGCTTTTTGATAAAGCTATTGTTGATTTTTCTACTTATATTATTTATGTCACATTACAAATTATAATAATACATTTATTTGTTCATTAAATTATATTTATCATAATACATTAATCATTTAATAAAATAATAATGCATTTTTATTGTATACTTTTAAAGATCGAATTAACTCGGAAATTTCATTTGAAGTATTTGGTAAACAAGTACGATAATTTGAATTTATATAGCATAATAATATACTTAATCGCATATAATTAGTAAAATAAAAAAAAAGTTATAAATTTCCGTTGTATCAAAATATGTGGTTGGAAGTATATTTTATAAGCATCTATGAAGAGCATAAACTTTTGAATCACTTCTCGATTTCAAAAAAAATATAACCAACTATAATGTATAAAAATTATATTTTCTCATGAAACTTAGAGTTTGTTTTTTTGGCCACACTCCAAAAGTAAAATGAATAACGCAGACAAATTCAGTACATTTATGACACATTTAATTTTAAATTGGCTCAAGGTCAAACAGATTAAGGCTTATACTCTTATACTCTTATCTGAATATATAAACATTCAAATATAAATTAATTCAATATTATATGATTTTATAACAAAAAGAAAATACTGAAATAATCATTATAAAAATGTTCATTATTTTGTGTTTATGAATTGAAACGTATTATAAATTGAGTTTATTTAAAAATTATAATTCTTTTAACATAATATTGTAATCAAAACTTAAAAGTAAACTTTAATTGATAGACGATTAAATACACTAATATCAATTATTATGACTTTGGTTTTTTTTCTATTCCCGCGGTAATTTGAAATTAATTTCTTATCAAATATTATTTTATATTATATTTTATTGACACCTATTCGTATCACAATCAACAGAAACCATGTAACATGTAAGACAGTTTAAAACAATGTGATTTAAAAAGAAAAAACAATCCAGGGACAACAATTATCTGATTTCTCAGTGCTTCCGGTTAAATAGTGCATGGTTGGAGATAAGACGATGAAATTACACGCCACGAGACATTTTATTGGCAAAGTAACTTTGAATCCCAGATAACGGTATTCAAACAAAGTTCATAAACTTGGTTAATTATACAGATCGGAGAGAATGAGCACCTAGAAGAATAAAAATACAATTCAAATTAAATAATCTCAATAGGGGTTGTATGTGAACCCGCTGTAGTTAAACGAACTTCGACGACAAACAGCACACATAATAATATACACAAAACCAATCGAATTATCAATGATGAAACTGTTTCGTGAAGTACGTCAGGATCCAGCAGGATTTAGTGTACGCTGCACTTAGATTAAATTCATTATTGATTTCATTCGAAGTTGAATGTTGATAGAGTTGGCATGTTTAGATTCTCGGATTATACAAGATGTAACACAGTGACCTGATAAATGAAATAACTTTTGTTTTGATCAATATTAATTTTGTTTTTAAATAAGCTTCCATGATTAAATACAATTTATAGATACTCGCGCGACAAGTGTAGTATAACAGTTTTTTTAATTTAATATTTGAAATGTTGATAGTACTCAGAATTTATAGAAATATTTAATATAATTTAATTTGCGAAACTCAATTTCAGAACAATTTGAATTGCAAAAACTTTTATCTTATAGCTATATAACCAAATAAATTATGAATTTTTTTAAAATATAATTTTTTTTCAATAAATTAATTAAAAATGTAATAAATAAAAATTATTTTACATCCCCCACTCCGGGGCATGGCAGAAACCTACGGGGGGTGCCCCAATAGAAATTTTGCCAAAAACTCTCACCCACGTGTAAAATCAACCTACAGTTCCATAAAAACCTACAGTACTACCCCTTTCCCAATAGCCTTAGTTGCCGCGAGTTAATTAAAAAAAAAAAATTATTTTAGGGTATTGCTAAATATAAGAAAATTACAAACAGCTTTTACATTTCAATAGCATCAATTTTTAAATTTTTATTTTTCAAGGCAAGGCTTTTTGTTGCGCTATATAAATATTCATTTTAACTTATAAAATAATAAGTACTAAGACCAAATGTATAAATATAAAACAAGCATATTGATCTATTAAAAATTAAAAATGCAAGTAAAACATAATCAAATTATACAAAACACTGATAAATAAAAATATCTTAATTATTCTTCGGTGATTAAACACTAGTAATATTTTATAGATCATAATATTGAGTTCTATCCTATCATAGGATTCCTATGATGACTAGTATAATTGAGAATATTTTGTATATTTTGATAATAATTCGAATTTGTTAACATTTTCTAATTTTCACTACTTTGAAAGTTCTGTTAGTATCACAGTATTAATTTTGTTTTCAATTTTAATGTAGTTCTAGATATTTCGCTTCATAATATCGGTTTAGCTGTAGATTAAAATATATTTCACAAAGTAAATAATATGATTTTGTCATTTCTTTTGAAAGTTTCATTCGTTGCTTTTTATTGGTAAGACTATTGCCTAAATGTTCAATAAATTGGTCATAAAGTGATAAGCTATTTTATTTCGATAAAGTCTATCAATCTGCAGAGAAAGAAAAATATTCGAGGAATCTTCGATTTTGTCTGCAGTTGGTTAAAAATTTACTAATAAGCACATTTAAATATTTAATATTAATCGTAGTTAAGTACTGAATAACACAGACACAATTATTATTTATTATTATACTTGAATAATGATTTAATTAATTAGTAATATTTTTCATTTTTACATTTCATACAAATCTGAGTGTACCAATTTGTTGTAGGATTAATAATGGTTCTTTTATATTAGTACCTAGTTTTAAAAACTTATTTTTTAGTAATTTTCAATTAGTATAATAATTATTTTAAAGTTTTTAAAGTGTATGCAGATTCTAATTAATACAGCAAAAAATAAAAATAGAAAGATTGTAAGCTTATACATACATATACGATAAGTGCTGTTTATGAATCAATTAAGGTAGAATTTAAAATTTATTGTCAGATAGATATTATAAACCAAAGCTTTGACTGCAATTGAGATTATTTCAGAACTCTTTGAATACAGACTCAATAGTAAGTATACCATTGTATACACATTTTATTAAATATATAGAGAATAAATTATAATTAATTTTAGAAGTGTGTTGACTTTTTTTCGTACGTCATATAACTCGTCCCTATAGAATTACTTTGAACGTATAAAAAATTAAATAAAAAACTGTACATTTTAAAAATAATTTGAGCTTCAATAAAATAAAAAAAAAACAAGTTACGTAACAGTTTTTCTATATAAGATTATATAAGAAAAAAAATACTCAATGGCTCTGTAAAATTGAAAATAATTGAAAATAAACATAGTTATTCATTGATATAAATAAAATTACGGTCTTAAATATATTTAAATGATAGTTATTAGTTGAGATAAAAATATTATCATTTTCATTACCTACTTTAAGTTCTTATTACAGTAAAAAAAAAAATATATTTATTTAAGCATTCCTATAATCGTACCAATCTCATTAAAACATAATACTGACAAATTCAATAACTTTTTTATTTTTAACTGTATGCATAATGTTAATGTTTGTCACAATATATTTTCTCTAAAAAATTATGTACTCAAATTCACGTTAATACTACTAATATGCAGTGCTATGCAATTTAAGTATTTAACAGTTTATGTATTGTCTATGTTATTATTACTTCGTAATGTACTTATAATTTTTATGTTTTATTTACAAGCTTTTAAAGTTGTAAATACAGGTAAATAACAATTTGATTAAATTTAAAAAAAATATAATAAATAAAAACATGTAGAATACTTCAAGAAAACGTATGTAAAATAGTTAAAAATGTATGAAAAATTAGAATCACTCATAATTTAAAATGAATTGTTGTGTAAAAAAAATGATGTGACGGTTATAGGTACCTAATTATGGTATATTATGGTATAAAACGAGTTATGATGTCAGCGAGGTTATATTTAATTTTAAAATATATTTTACGTGTAATTTATGTATAATTATAACTTATTACTTTTACTTATCGTTTACTAACAATAAATTATGCGTTGTGATTTATTGTTAATGTAATGCTTGATATTGTGTATCATATATTTCCATAATTACACGCTAATTACGATTCATTCGGTTGCAAATTATATACCTACAGAATGATTATAAAAATAAATCACAACATATAAAGTAAAATATTACGTCAATATAATTTATGATACAAAATTCATCACCTAATACTATTTGATATTTTAAAAATATGTACTAGTCAACTCATAAATACCGTTTTTGTGAAAATAATATAAACACAATTATTGTGTATAGCGATAACAGAAATAAAACGGATATCACAAAATAATAATAATAATAATATACTATTCTAAATTAAAACAGTTTAAAAAACAATATACGGTAAATATTATTTGTTTTAAGCGCGAAAAAAATTCACTCAGCTTTTGTACTTTGAGAGCTCAGAAGCTGACTACGCGTTTTTTTTTTTGTAGGAATACTTCTGCAGTACAACAATGTTTATGTAGTACAAAACACAATTCTGTTCATTAGTCAAAAGTACGCATTCCGAGAACGTGGTTACATAAAATATTGTTATAGACGTCAATTATTACCCAATAGTGAAACTGAAGTACCTATATTATTACGAGAAGCATCAGCCAGCTGCACATAAATGAGCGATAAAGTGGAAAATGATTAATTTTCGCGTATTGTCTCCGAGAAATCTCGAGTTCCATGTATTATTGCTTGATACCGACGTTAGTATCGAAAAACCAAAAGGTGAAATCAGTGAGGAATCGTTCCGAACTTATTGAATTGATTTTACCTACGTATTATAAACAAAAAAAGTTTCCGATTAGTTGCAAGACTTTTGCATGTATTCCCAAATGAAAATCACCAATTGTAAAAGTTTGAGAGTAAAAATAAATGCCACGTTCATAATAATAATACATTTTCAATCATGAAAGCAAGACGTGGTGTGCAGTAGAAAAAAATGTATCCGTTATTTTTTTGCCACAATACGGTTATGCTATAATATTACATACACAATGCGCCGTGTTATGATTTTTTATTTTTTATTTTAGTTCATGTTATTATTGTGGTTTATTACATTTCTTCGAATTTATGATATTATAGTCAACATGATCGAACTTCAATTATTATTACTGGTATAAGTTACAACGGTGTTTTGATTATAACTAATAACAGCAATATAATATATTTTGTACACGTATACATTCGCGTGGGTACAATAACATTTATATATTTTTACATACAGTAGGTACTCGTCAATGTATAGTTGTGACTATGTACAAAAACCATGTGAATTAGTTAATGCAACTACGTAATCACGAATTTACACGATATACCTATTGACCTTAATGTAATATTTAGGGCTTGGAAGTCATAATAATCAAAACAGGAAAAATGTCCACAAAAAATATTCTAGAACTATATATGGAAACAAATTTCGTTATTAATATTCATAAAAATTAAAAAATCTAAAAAGACCAATTTATGTTGTTATTAGTTTCACTAAAAGAAATGCCGACTGCGCTAATAACAATTATAGATATCGAACTAAAGAAATACAAAAGTTTTATTTTTTTTAGTAAGATAATAAAACGCATAAAATGCTTAAAGTTAAAATCAAAAAATATGCACTTTCCCACTAAAACTGATGTAACGTGTTAAATGTGCATTTTAATTTTTCGATTCTTAAACTCACCGAGTATTATAATAAGAATAGTATGAAAGTTATATATTCAATTAATATTAATTTAAACATATTTTAATTAGTTAATATACCATAGTTTGTATATTTACGTACTTAATTTGCTTTTCTGATAATTTTATCTAAGTATCTTATACGATTTCCTTGTATGATTTTCGTTGTTATGTACTCAACGATGTTCACAGCGCAGTAATATATAAATACATACGATTATTAATAATCTTCTTAAAGTGTTTTGATGTTTCTTTTTCCAGCCCCTTCTCATTAATTAATTTTCTGTTGTAGTTATACGATTTCAAATCATATTTTTGTTCACAGTGTGAGATCGGAGATTGAAATTATTAATTACGTTTCTATATTTTTAAATGCGTATTAACAATGATATGTTTATTTTTTTCCAGAGGACAATAACGTTAATCTTCTATAGTTAACTATAAAAAACTAATCAATTTTGATGATCGATAGGTAAACAATAACAGACCCATTATAATATGTATTGGTATTAATTAATATTATAAATGTGTAACAGTCAAAAAAAGTGTTGATAAATAATTGGCCAAGTTGATACAAAATAAAATAAATTATATTTATGACTTTGACAAAATATTAAAATAGTACTTTATCAACACGCATTAATAATAACAATGATGAAAAAGACAAAACGATGGTGTGTGCAGTACAGTTCTCATATCCACCAGCTCCCATGACCGACACGGTTGGACATGTGCGGAAATCGACCGAGTACCATGACAGTGCCATGTTGATTACAAACATTCTCGGGCCAAGTCGGTGATAATTGTGGTATAGCCGGTATGATGCGGTTACCCCGAGCTGGTGCACAATAATAATTTAATACGTGACCCCGACTCAGTCATCAAGAACTCGTGATGATTATAATAATAGTAATGATAATAATATGATAAACGCCAAAAGTTGGCGAGGCGTTGTCTTGCCGCGGGTGATCGAGGCGGCCACCGTCGGCCGACAATCGCGCGGATGTGGGTTACCCACCGCGCGCTATAAACGCTTCAAGTTTGAAAGCCGTTCCGCCAAAACCCTACCGCCCATTCATCGCCCACTGTCATATTAGTATTATCATTATTATCATTATAATAAACCCGCTCCAACGTCTGATGTCTGTTGTGGCGGTGGCGTTTGACTAATAACACCGCCGCGATCACTCGCATAATGCCTAATAACGATGATGATGATAATGATGATCGTGTCAGAAACTGCAGTATCAACGTCCGGTGACCTAACCCGAAAATGCATAATGATGTTGTCCATTTTTCACAACTTTTATCAGCGATCGAGTATTATATTCCGACGGAATGATGTGATTTCGTGGAGTGCGCTGCAAAAACGACCTGCCGACCCATTATTATGGTTAAAATAAATCGTCTGTCGCGTCATATAGGTAGATATACCGTACTAAAACACGATTCGTAATCCGTGGTGGATTTAGCGTCAGGCAAAGTAGGCAGTTGCCTAGGGCGGCAAATTTTTAGGGGCGGCAATTTTAGGCCAATATTTTATTGAAAATATACTCTAGGTTTCTTTTTTGATTTTCTTATGCACGGTGATTACTTTGAAGGATGGAAAATGAAAATGTTTAATATTTGTATAACATAATATTCTTGTTAATATAATTTCTTCATTATTTTATAATACTAATACATAACAATAAACGTCCAAGTAAATAATCGAACGACTGCCGGAACGTATATTATCTATTATCTAAATACTAACCATAGATTACATATTTCGTTATTTTGTTTTTTTACTAAGTCGTAATGGGGCGGCAAAAAAAAATTTGTCTAGGGGCGGCAATTGTGTAAATCCGTCTCTGTTCGTAATCATTGATTATATACGTATCAAGAGATCTACACAACGTATCATCTTTCTACTCTTACAATCTATATGAGACAAATTAAATGATTTTCAACGGAATCTGGCATAGACGTTCAATTTTTATCTCGAAAACTCGTCACCCCTCCGTTTTGCTCTCAGCGAAGTTAACATTGAGGCAATCTACACATTTTTCCATCACACTAATTTATACCACAAACTGTAAATATCAGCATAGTACTGTTCTCCAGTCTCCGCTTTGATCACACTCTTATACCTCCTCATTCCTTCAAACTTTTTTTGAACGATTCTCTCCCTCTGCACTCTCCACACATCACAACAACGGTACGTATCACTTTTACATGGCACATTGTTTATTTATTTACTACTATTGCAGGCCAATCAATGCTATTTATATTTTAATGCATATTAATTAAATATATTTTGATAAAATACAAAAATAATTGAAAATAATATTAAACATTATTGAATTAATTTCCGCTTACTATAATCACAGTAATCACACACTACTCAAGCCATTTCGAATTGATGATTTGCAGATTTTTTTTATAAAATATTCTATAAACTAACATAATTACAAATGAATACACATAATATTCATAATAACATTACTTAATCCCTTAAATACAGCTCAAAACTCTATTGAATTTCCAGATTTCCGAAAGGGAATTTTGCCCTGAATAAATAATCATTCATCGAAACCGCCATGTGACAATGTTTTATTAATCGATTTTATCGTTGTCACTGCTGTTTAATAAAATACATATTATGTTATAATAAACGTATGAATACTATATAGGTAAAATGGGTAGGTATAGGTTAGGTTAGGTCAAAATGTTTTAAAAGAGCTTGGGTGTTCGTACTAGGTTTAAAATAATCTAAGCGAGTTCCACAGGAAATTGCATTGATACAAATAGTATTCATAATTTTTCTTTTTTTTTTTATATTTCTTAGTAATATAGAATCTGCTGAGAATATATGCTAAGAGTACAATATTGATAAGAACATTATTGTGATGGAAGGAGCCATCCAATGATGACACTTCTTATGGTTATTTGATTATTATTTTTAATTTAACTGGTAAAATACAGATCGATAAACCGATATTTCACAAAGTTACACAACTACTTAATAATACAGTATTGCATTCACAGTTGTTATTAATCACATAATAATAAACAGCAGCAAATTTTAAATACATAGATAAAAAAAATACGCATATCATGATGAATGTACTAATACCAGTTGCATACGCCGAGGAGGGGGGGGCTGAATACCCCCTCTCATTGACCATATTATTTATTACTATTTGTTTTTATCCATGATTTAATATAGTATCTTAAATCGTGCGTTTAATTAATTTATTACAGCCTTAGTATAAAATTAATATATAACTACTATAATAATATGACCAAGAAAGTATCTACTTTATTTTTCAAACCTTATCTGGTGACAATCGAGTGATTTTTATTCTCAAGCCCTCCCCCACCACCATTGAAAAATCTTGCGTACGCCTCTGACTTATACGATAAAGTATCTATTTTGTACCACAGTAATAATTGTTGTCATAATATTATTTTAACATATGGGTTGGACCTTTATGTGCGTATAATATATTATTATTATTCTGTTTACGGCAACTAGCAGATCCGCTGTCACAATAATATAATAATAATAATGATAATGATAATATCATAGTATTGCCCGTTCTTGTAATATAACTGTGTAACACACGTCGCGGTTGACCGTGGTATAAAAACCACGGTTCGTCCCCGGACACTTGTGACCATGCGTATGTAATTCCGACATCGGGTCTGTGTCACGCCGCGACCCTTGCACGCGGGGATTATTGGACATTTGGGGGGGGGGGGGGAGGGCGCACATTTGTGCAAAACATAAACTGCTCGGCGCGCGGTTAATTCGGACGATAATCCATAAATACTCATTAACCCGTTGAAACACCTTGCGTGAGCTGCTCCGGCCCACTCGCCACCACCCGACATCCGACCACACCGCGCCCTGCAGTCACCCCTATACATTATTATTATCATCCCACCGGAAACACACACACACACGTAGATACATAATATAATAGGTACATATGCGCTCACACACTCGCGTACTATGTGATCCCGTTTACACGTGTACTGCAGTTACACGTTTAGGTACACACACACACACACACACATACAGATGCACCCGTACAACGGGGAACTCGATAATTTGACTCGTGAAAAACACCCGCACACACCCGCACCATCCACACCCACCCGGCACACTCACACCCTACACACATGCGCGCGTATATAAACACACATATTATATATATGTATTATGCACACTCACATTAAACATATTATCCGACGACGATTTATCACCGTTACATTATCTGCAGTGGTGGTGGCGTGGTCAAAGGGGACGGACAAGGTGTGGCAGTGGAAACGCGTCCGTGTGCCGTGTAATTCTGTTCGGCAAAACGCGATGGAAATACGGTTAATTCTATATACCAAGAACAAACCGTTTGTTAACTGCCGGACCGTAACCGCAGCCCGGTGCCCGTCAGACGAGCACTCGGAAATATATAGGTATATTTTTATTTTACAATCGAGGCAGACGTCGTGGCGTCATCGTGTTTTCCGTAAACGAGTATAGGTATTTAATAGGTATCTGGTACTCACCGCAACGACTAGGACAACACGACTGCCATAAACGACATAAACGCATGAGTGGTAAAAACTCTCCGGTACAACATACCCATGCACGTCAAACGAGAATAACGAATTTCAATATTTCCGAATCGGAACACAGGATGATTCAGGCGGGTACGTGTATACAAATAATATATAATGTATAATAATGTTTTGTGGTTTCTTGGATGTTTTCGATCTGCTCCATCTTCCGGTTCTCTGCCTGCAGGGTATTGTCGATAATCGACATAAACACGCATCAATATATTTTATATTATTGAAAATTATTATTCCCAACCCAAAATCCAAAATTTTGAAAATTACATAATATTTTGTTTTCATGAGTTCAGAATATATCGTTTTGCCTTTAAAACCACAACGAGTCGATAAATCGTTTTAGAGTCCGACACGGGGATGGAGTGGCCGAGCAGACTAAGGCGTCGGTTGCGACGCACGCAGTCGCCGGTTCGAATCTCGGTCACGGGCGGCATCGCTCTTTGAGCATTTCGCGGTGTCTGGAGAGAGAGGCCGCCGGCCCCCAACCGGGCATGGCAGAAACCCACGGGTGCCCATTCAAAATTCTGCCCAAAACCCACTTGTTAAAACCTACAGTACCTTCCACTATACAGTTCCCCAGGCTAGGTAACATAAAATGCGCGGCCTTTATTATTACAGACCTAATTTAATTAATCGATTCTATAGTCTGTGTATGTGCAAAGCTATGAACGTATATTATTTCAATACAGCCGATGATCACATTCACCGAGGCCTTATTTAATAATAATCATAAAAACAATGTTGTGATTCCCCCCAAAAAAATTAAAAATTAAAAATTAATATTCGAATGATATTAATATGACATTTTTATAAAAAGGAAATTACACAGTCTGATCCTACATATATAATATATATATTAAAAAATATCATATAATATAAAATATTTTATATATTATATGTATATAAAAGTGTGTATTTTAATTTAACCTTTTTTTTTTTTATTGTAGGTATATTAAAATGTTTCAGCACATTACGTGCTATTACAAACATTTGATTTTGAACAATTAATTTTGATAGCATTAATATCATTAATAATAATTTCGATAACATAACATAGGTAATATTTGTAATTTTGACAATTAAGATAAATATGTAAGCTAATGAGTATAATATAGTAGATAAGATTTCATATTTAATAATTGGTGTCGTGCAATGATAATAATTTAACTTAAAAATGTTATAACAATCAATATACATTCCACTTTTACACTTAAAGCGTAGGTTGGTATTCAATTTCAAACTTAAAATGGGTATCAAGACCAAGTGCCGCTCTACAATGGGTCAAATGAGTGGCTTCTTACTCAAACCATTCACGCTGGTATTATAATAAAATGTATACGTAAGACGTAAGTAATACTTTATATCTCATAACGGTCGTAACTCATTTACTTATTCTGCAGTTCTGCACCCATACAGATGGAATATAATCTACAAAAAAATCATATAACATTTACGTTCCTATAAAGGACCTACATTTTTTTACTCAATTCTATGTGAATGTTATATTTTATGAATTTATAATACATTTTTATAACTGCATTATGACTACATTTATATACGCGAACGTCAGAAAGTACTTAGAAAATAATAATATATTCAAACGGTTTTCATTTTTAATGAAAAATTAACTAATTAAAATTTTGTTTTTCTTTATATAATACAAATAAAAATATGATCTACTATTTGAAAATTAAACTCAATAAAATATTCTATTCAATAAGATATTCAGTACGATCGTATTATAAAACTTCAAAGTAACCATTATAAGCTTCAAATAAAAAAATATATATATAAACACAAATTGCTGTCCACAGTTAAACTGTAATAACAGTTTACTACGGATTTCTTAAAATATTATAAATAATATTAAATATGCCAACAGCACTCAATAGTTAAAAGTGGATCACATGGTTCGCTAAATTACTTTGCAAAAATATTGTGGTTACTCGTTGATAATTTAAAACATATTTTATAAATGGTTTTCAATTTACAATAATGTTATACAATTTGACCAATGAGTACACTGATGTACTAAAATCAAAGTGTAATACCTGACTAATTATAATAATGATAAGATGCATGTAAAAAAACACATTGTTTAAGGTTCACAAATATCGAACTAAATAGGTTCTGCTGCAGTTTAAGACGTAATAGAAACGTTTTCATGAAATTTATTTCAGGATTTTAATCCTCAGTTTGTTTCGATCAAACAGAATTTCGTAATATCTATACAGGCTTGCAATAAGTGAACATATTTTATTCAAAAAGTGCATTACAAACCATAAACAAACCATATAATATACAAATGGGCAACTAGTATTATGGACGCGGTAATACGTGGAAGGTATTTAATTTAAAATTTTACAACGAAAGGTCGTAAGTTCTGCCGTCGTTTCACTTAAATACTGTTTTATTCTATATAAACAACAACTTACTGGCTCTTGGGTATGAGTACGTTGCAATTATAGAACGAAATGATAAGAATGACGATGGAAATAAGCGAGGCATGAGAAATTGCATATTATAACATTGAACATGCACAATACTGTGTATCTATACTTACACCAAAATGCGTGTGTGCTGCTAGTGCACGACTAATGGCTTTCTCGTGTTTTGTCAAAGCTAATATGATTTTAGTTCTCTATTTTTGCATCCAAACAGAATTGAACAAATCTTCAGTTTAAGACATGACATTATAATGTCCATAACATGCATGAATATTTACTTTTTATAATGCTCATTACTACTGTAATAATTGTCAAACCATTATAGTTATATTATGCTAAAGTTTCCAAAATAAAAATAATAATAATGGTCACTGCTATACTTGCAGTCATTGTTCCTATAGGTGTTATTATTGTTTAAAGTATTAATTGTTTTTTTCATCGTTCATATTTTGCTTAAACAAATAATCCATGCTAGCAACTTATTTTATGAAACGGATTTTCAAACATTTACTGAATCTGATAAGTATGTAAAAAATGCATCTACTTCATTTAAATTGCGTATGGTTTTAGGTCGTAACAGAATAATTATAAGCTATATTAAATGAGGTCCTTAAATTTACTTATTATACAGAATAGTATTGATACTTTTAAGTTTATCACTTTTATGGGACTACTTCTGTGCATAAATTATCAATAAACTGACAATTAAATCCCTAAGCCAAAATCTCCCGATATGAAAGTTACTGTTAAATAGCCTGCAAATCAGATTTGAACATTTTCAACAATATAAGAACAGTTTAAAAATATAAACAAATGATATGATATTATATTGTACGTGGTGGGGAGGAGGGAGTGTCTGAATTAAAAGTGTTTGTTTGAAATAGTAAGTGATTAAAATCTATTTTGTATTTTGCTACGTATAGATAATAATATTATTTAAAACAATTGTCTAATATAATAATTGAAAGTCACCGATTTTTCTCTATAAGCTAATGTTGTACTAGGATAATGTGTGTTGGTTGAAAAATTGTTTACACATATCACATTATAAAATTGTATTTATAATAATTAATAACATTGTTGGTTATTGGTAGTGAGAAATATGAATTTTATCTGTTAATGGTAGAAACTAAACAATGTATATAGTTGATCTGTTAAGAATTTAATGGAAGAATACTTCACTTAGAGTATATATTTTATGTGGAAATGATGGAAGCTCGTTGACAAAAAACAAAAAACAAATTATAATTATAGATCACGTTCGTCCAAACCGAAATGCAAACACTGTTTCGGTATCTACTCTAATATTGAAGGTAACACAGTAACATAACGTATCAAAAATTAGAATTTGAAAATTAAATTGAAAAATTCTAAGACAACGTTTCTACGTATTTCTACGATTCTGAGCCTTCGTAAATATAAATTACAACACGCGCAGACACTCATATAATTAGGTAGTTATCTATCTATCTATTTGAAAATAGATGGTAAATGTCAGAATGTTAAATGAATGTCTGCAATACGTAAAACGGTAAAACCCATTTGTAAAATGTGTGTATATAATGTGTATTGTGTGTGGTGTAAAATAATAATTAATAACAATTTAAGTTGAAAATGTCATTTGAGTCTTGTGTTGCAATATATTGAAAACGCATAAGTAAGTACCTATACCATATAATATGTACACCACGTTTCCTTTGGGCCTTTTAATAAAATAATATAATTTAAGTATGTTAAGATATTAAATTTAAGTTTACCACAAATAAGATGAATCACTAGTTTTTTGTCGTTTTATATTAATATGAAAAAAATATTATAAGTTATGTATTTTAATTATGTTATATATAATTATTAATTATCTACAGGTCCTTATCAATACATTTATGCATATATTTTACATCTAAATTGAAATTAATTAATTATCTTGGTTTGTCTCCACGTTAGAATATAATTTACACTGTTTGTTAATTACTCTGGGATATGATTTTACTGACCTTAAATCAATTATTTCGATAACAGAGGCTTGTTACTGATTGTCAAACTTCCATTAGATAGGAAAGTAAAAGCCATTATTCAATAATTATTATTATTATTATGAGCATCATTCAAAGGTTTGGCCAACAGTTACGTCTGAAAAGTTAGGTACTGTGGAATTCAATACCTATATTTGGATATGCATTAAAATATATTTCACTCCAGTTTCTACTATTTACTATTAACATGATGTCCTAAATATTTTTGTTATTATAAAAATATTGGATATAATAATTTTACAATTTAAAATGAAATAAAATGTTTTTAATTATTTTTTTACACAATTAACAAATTGATATTATATATTTTTTTTATATTAATCAATAAACTACTTCCTATTACAAAATATTTTAGCTATCATTGTTTAATTTATGTTAATTTTCGTTATATATATATTTAATAGAATATTATTAGAAATATAATTTGAAATTTAAAGTTAATATTACGTTTCAAATGAAAAATATAAAAATTGATGATTTAATGATTAATAAATTAAACAGTATTTTATAAAATTATCATGAATTAAGAATAAAACAAGACTAGGTACCAATTGTTCTAAACCATTTATTATATGCGTTACTTAAAAATATATTTTCTTGTTGTTTACAACATAAGTAGTAACTTAGTTATTTATGTAAACATTTGGTAGTTCTATTTAATTAAACACATTAGAGGAAAATAAAATATAAATCCTGTTTATCAGTTTATCTTACCCATTGATATTTCTAAATATATGAGTGCATGATTTTACACAAATGAGAATTGAGAGCATAGGAGTAGTGCCCGACAGTGGTCAATTTATGTTCAGTTTTGACTAAAGATCCCTGAGGGCACTTTTGGGATTGTTCGACTAATTTATACTTGGTATGTACCTATAGACAAGCCGAATATCAATAAATCAGTAATTTATCCATTGGAAGATAATTATGAAGTAATTCCTAAGTCATGTGGTACACAAATAACATATTATGTAACATTGACTACATACTATCACAGATATAAGTTCGTAAATCAATTAAATGCGTGGAACTTTATTCGATTCATTTAATTTTAAAGCCATTGAATGCTAAGAATATAATATAATATTAGCGTACAATATTTGGTATAAATGAGAAAACTCTGATTTCATCACTAATAAATATATTAAGCACAAAGACTTTGAATCAACTACATCATTATTGGCTGGCTTATATAAATGTATTATTATTATTATTTATATCGCTTTTCTTATTTTATTTATAAAGAAAATCACTAAACGATGCGATATTTCAAGACTGCAGACAAAGGTTCAACGAAATGCTCACTTTAAACATTTTATACACGCACAGGAAGGCATAGCGAATTAAGAGCTCTATAGTATAAAAGAATCGTAGACCCGATATCTGTTTTAACTTAAAAGATGGTATACGCAATACAAATAATTATATTTTGTAGTCCTTAAGGTAGTTTGCCGGCAGTCCAATGTACTAAGAATTAAGATACGCATACTTTTTTTTTTATATATATATATAGTAGGTACAAGAAATACAGAAATATATGTCCTTTAGCTATATTGATTCAATAATTATAATATTAATGAAAATAATTAAGACGAATCCAATGGATTTATCAAGTCAAACATTAATCATATTTAGAAAATTATTTGAGTTTTACTCGTACCTACCTATGCTCTTATGTAAAAATATAAGTGTACACTCATTCACGAATTGAAAAATACGATATCATTTTGAAACGTCAAAAAGTGTATTAAATAGTTTGTTTAATCAAACTAATTATTATTAAAGTTCTTACAACAAACAGACCGAAGTTAAAATAAAAATACATCTAGATAGACGATAATGTATAAATAATGACTACGAATGAGTGTAATATACCTATACCACAATACAACGAATATACGTTTAACTAGTTATTTTTAAATATGTATTATGACATAGTTTAACTGCTGACATAAAATGTTATCCTCTGAATAAGTTGTTGAACTATCTTATTTTCGGTTTATTGGATTTATACGTAAGCCTTCTGCAGTGACACTCATCCAGATGTGAATTAAAGAGGAGTAAAGACCTCACGGATCGCATTTCACGCCACAAAAATGGTATTTTATATAGTACTTTTGTTTTTTCATATTTTCCTTGCGTGTGTATATATTTTTTTATGTCAGTACCTTTCTTGATACTTGAGCCAACAATAAAAACTACGACTCTCCTTTTACTTGTTAAAAACTAAACTAAACACCAGCAGTTAAGGCTGTCGGTATAGTGTCAAATGAAAAGCGGACGAAACAAAAGTACAAAGACCGAAAATCAATTGTAAATAAGATTCAAATACTTTGTAATTTCCCAAATTGCTGACGACACAAGGCAGGGAAACGTCCCTTCCCACGGGTATCGTAACGTTTGGAATAGGCTCTGCAAACTTGGGTTCCAACACCGATAAAACTGTAACAAAAAAAAAAAAAATGTGAATATTTATTCGTACACATACGTGATAATTTATTTGCACAACAATTGTAAACAAGTAAATGGCCATAAATTACAAAAAAAAAAAAAATGCAACAGAAAGATATTTTGTTTTGTTTTGAATCTATCAATTTTTAATAAAGTATCTTCCCCATATATCGATTTCGAGTAAAATGCATAACGTTCCAGTATAACATTTTAGTAAACGCTAAGTGTTATTATTGGTTTATTTTTTCAAATTAAACCCATTCAATGCTAAATAAAATTAAATCAGTTTTTATAACTTGAGTATATTTTATTGTTCTAATGAAAATCGCAACATTTTCATATTAGATTATTTCAACATTGATTAAACATTTTCCAAAATCAAACTAATTTTAGTACTTAATAATACGTATATTATATATACTTAAGATACATATTATTATATACACTCATCATGACTATAAGTTTTAAAATTTTATTAAAAATACAAAAAAAACATATCATATCATGGAAAATAAATACATAATATTATTAGATTATTCACTAAATCGGTGATAAAATGCATTACAGTTTAATTAACAAAATGTCTTTTCATCAATGATAATGGTTAATTTTATATTTAAGTTGAAAACTATAAAAACATAATTAGACAATTACTATATAATACGTATAATTGAATTACATTGAAAATCCAATGACATGCGTATTCAAAACCACATAAGTTTGCTTTTCGAGTGTATAAAACAATTATTATTATTTTTAAATATTAACACTCTCTGCAAAGTATACGGAAATTGCAGAAAAATTCGCATTTATTTCCAAGCTAGAGATACGTAGTATAACTTAAAATGAACCTATTCACTTTTACGAACAATTTTTACCCGACTAATTGATTAATCAATCATCAAACATGACTAATAAATGTATTAAATATACAATTATTTACATTAAAACACATACATGCGTACAGTTATCTAAAATAATAAAAGAGCTTTTATTGGACGTCACGTCACCACTATAATAATTAGAATTACACCGGAACTGTCCAAATCGCTGGAGGTTATAATAGTAATATAGCTTATTAGAAATGTATTATCAAATTAAATCTTAAACGCATACACATCATACAATAATCACACCATTACGCGCGATGGTGAAGACAGTGCGCGTATATACTTTCGTATGTTATAATATTATGCACGATATCCCGTTAAAACTTAATTGTCAAGTACGTAGATGCACTCGCTAATATCGTTTAATTCTAGACACGCACAGCACTGTTTTAAATACTGCGCACCAGATAAAATGTATTCCAAATTACCGTTCACTCCGCCAAGTCTCCTATAAATTAAGTCGACGGCTCGACAAACAGACGGATAACGACGGACGAAATAAACGGCTTTGAAACTCAAATACCCGACGACGACGACGACGGTCCAGCTATAGTAAATAATATTATATCGAGCCGAAAGAAGAAATGAATAGGCACAATGGGTACCTAATTATTACAATATCTTCTGCCAGATTAGTATGTACAGTAAGCAATATGGTTCCACGCGATAAGTTTATCTCGACCGTGACTTGAATGTGAAAAAATATATTTTAGTTTGCCGCACCGCACTAGATTTCTAATTTAAGTTTCAAAATGTATGTATTGATTTCGTATAATGCTAAATACCTATCTATAGATAGTGTGACGTATTATAACTAATCTATTTCGTTTATCAATATAAATATATAAAATAGTAATAACACCAGTTAGAAAAATCCTGGGTATTTTAATATTGAAAATCTAAATAAAATATTAAGTGTTGTAACCCTTCGAATTTTTTTAATACCGATACCGACGTAAAATTAATTTACTCAAAATATATCAAACGTAAATGTTGTTCGACAACTAACAGAAATTGCGTTATATCAAATCCTTCGATTTTGTTATTTAAACGAAAAATCAAAAACAGTTTTAACGTGACCTCGGAGGGCAAAACGTCACAAAGATCTATCTCCCCGCATTCACTCGTGAAACAGCGTTTCACTCTATTTGGATTTCTCAGGGGATGTTTTTAGGTTCAAAACACCTTTATACATATATCGATAAATCTGATTTGAAAACGCGTTCAAAAAACACAGATCGGTGACGGATTCATACACTCTTGACCACCGTTCGGTCCATACATCCATACACATATAGGTACGATGTATATAATATGAACAACACGCTGAGCACGATGATTACATATTTCGCCGTGTGCCCTGTAAAAACAGTTATTAGATACGCGACGACTTGTTTACGATTATCGGCGGTATATTCTGTGCAAGGGGATACATCAGCAGAAAATTCAGTCGGTTTCCTATAATAGTAGTTTATCCTGAGCTTAAGGCCACAGCCGCTGTAGGCTCATAGCTCTTTGGTTAGTTAATGTAGTTTTTATGGGCCCCGTAAATAAGTTTCTCTAATATGACTATTATTTGGAACTGGCGGGACGATATGACTTCACCCGTTTCGCCGCCCACCTGTTTTTTGGCTATACCCGGGAAGGGTTTCCTCCCACCACTCGTCGCGGCTGCAATGAATCCGCTGGATGTGTGTATAGTGCACGGGATTGCGGTAAGTTCAGACACCGGCGGTACAATGGAGGGGTGCCTGTGAGAGAGAGAATGTATATGAGACTGGGAGGAAGCATACGGGCGGTGAGAATGGTAAAGTGAGAACGGGGAAAATACAGATGGCGAACCCCGCGTGGCGGGAAGGAGTAGATAAAAACAGAGGGTGAGTCGGATGGGATGTAGATAAAGATAGAGGGAGAGACGGTTGATCAACGAAATGGCTGCTTGTAATGAGAATAAACGATCTGACGTATAAAAACCATCTGGTTCCACTGGATGCTTTTTTCCTGCTTTTACTTCCTTATTTCCTCAAAAACATCGTGCGGTAATAGCTCGCGTGGCAGAAGCCACGACGATAAACGTTGAGACGACCATAACTGAGATCATGACCTTTTTTACACCTCGAAATAAGTCCCGTTTCCATTAGTCATTTGTGACTGCAACCACATACCCTCACGGTAGATCACAGTTCCAAACGTTGTACCACCTCTCGCTGACAACCAACCAACCAAAAAAAAAAAAACAAACAAACTTATATCTATTAAAAATAATGTACGTTAATATTTCAATTTTATTAAAATACGTAAAAATTATACTACGAAAAAAATAATTACTCCACAAGTTTAAACTTTCTCGTTGTCGCATTAGGGTCTCCCGCGAATCATGTTATCAAGTTTTAAACTAATTAATTTTGCTGTACAGTTTATGGTATATTAAATTACGTTCTGACTAAAACGAATTATTATTGAACTAATATTGAAGAATATAATTTACTATTTAGCATTTGCTACACTAGAAAAATATATTGCATATTATGTAGATAGTATTTTAAATATATTATATTCGGTACATAAATGCACTTACAATGAATCCTCACTATAACGACCACCAAAGGGAAATTAAAGGGTGTCCGCTAACGAAGGTTACAGTGTATAAAAATATTACAAAATCAATACGGTCAACAAATAAATATTGACAATCCATCACATATTGAAGTAGTGAAGTCTTACCAGAGACACCGATAACTGTCACACATTAAGTTTTGTCTCGGCGCTTGGACCTCTCACTCTCACGCGTTGGTTGTATGCGAAGTGCGAGAGAGGAGAGAGACAAAGCTACAAACTGCAGTTTTGTGAGTTTCATTTTTCATTCCGTGGATCCGTCGTACTGTGGTATATTATTATAAGCACCGCACTCACCTAACCTCACCAAACCCTAATCTTCACCCGTTTCCATCAACTCTTGCCGCATTGGCGTTTTTCTTGCTCAGGACCTCAGTCTACTGTGTTTCCCCAAAATTCCAAAATTTTGTGCTGAATAGGCATATTGTTAAAAAATTTTCTGAACGTTGAGAGAGAGTGAACTCATTCCCAAATTTTAATGTCTTGACTTGAAAATATATCAATTCAAAAAATTTCAAGATGTTCAACTGAACAAACGTTGAAAAAAAAATTACTAAAGAACGGCGTTAACCTAGCCTCGAGAAATTGGCCATAAATCGGAGTCCTCAACTTTTTTACAAGTTAATCTGACTGACTCAAATTTTTATTGACAATCTGTAATTCGCGCCGTTTTGTGTTAATTTTTTTTGTCAATGTTTTTACAGTTGAACATCTTGAAATTTTTGTGAATTGATATATTTTCAAGTCGAAGCATCAAAATTATGCAATTCAATTACTTTCTTATTAACCTCAAAATTCAGTACATTTTTCAACAATATGCTTTTTCAGCACAGAATTTGGGTATTTATTTCACTTCTTTATTAACATATTTTCTTCCAATCGCTTTAATTTACGCACAGACAATTTTTTACTTTTCTGAAGTAATTTTTTGTGGTTATAATATACGTATATCATTATATAGTAATTCGTAATAATATGATATCGTAAAACATTAATAATTTCAATCAGTTATTATTTCTACCAATGCTGGATTAGTAGGTTGAAAATAAAATGATTTATAAAACTAGCCAGTGTGTAGAGTATAATTTAGACCATTTTATACCAATAAAATTTAATAGAAATGAAAAAATGAACGTAGTAACTAGTAGATACTGTGTGAATAAAATAAACGCAGCTTTTTTCATATTGTACTTTAAAAACTCTACAGTGTATTAACTGTATTATATTGTCATTTTTAAGCCTCTTTGTTTACTTTACGACTTGAATGTATAACTGTATTGATTACAATATTTTATTTAATATTCATTGATTAAACTAAATATTTACAATTAGAAGTATTTTATTTACTAAACGCATACAGTTTTAACTTTATCTTAACTAATTTCTAATAAACTTTGAGTGATGTTTAAATTTCTTGAGCCAAAAGTAAAACAAAATGTATTTAATTTATATGAGTTTCTTGTTATCTAATCAACCCGTATATAATGATATAATATAAATATAATTTATTGTATATTATAAGCATAATATTATGATATTATTATCTATACATAGTAAAAGCTATTTCAGTATTTTCAAACATTAAATACAGTATTAACTAAACAAATATATTATAATATATCAAAATACGTGATTTTGTTTCCATTAATATTGTTTAATAATGACAATTTGTTTCAAATTTTATTTACAACATCATTCGATTTAGAAGTTTATATTCAATTAAGTACGTAAGTTGTGTTCATGCTAATAATTATGAACTGAAACTAAATTATTATGTGTAGTTGTTATCTTAATTGTGAAATCATAATATGATCGTGATGGTGTGAGGAATAGATCAAATTGAATACTAAGGTAAGTTTCGATTTTATTTTCTGAATAAGAATCAATATGTTAAACGAAATAATTTAAGGACAATACATTTGTTTAAAAATGTTAGTAACATGCATTGATTTATTTTGGTTTATTAGTTATACATAACATTTTTTCTTAGAACATTTTCAGATTGTTGATTTAGGTTTAAGTTAGTTTCAAGTTGAAATTAGGTTTACCATGAACCAACATCCTGTTATACTAAGGGAAATTTGTAATTTTATTTTTTAAAACTTCCATCTTTCAAAACTGTTAAAATATGATCATAAAGTTATAATATATTACTTTAAAATAAATAATAATACCCATTTTATGTTTTAAAAAAGGCTTTTACAAGTTTGCTGTAATAAATAATAATTAAAGTTATAATACATGTAATTGCATGTTATTGGTAATGCCAATAACAAATTATTATATACATTACATTTCTTTATTAAATTGAATTACTGATAATGTGACAACGAATAATATATTCCAATTAGGTAGTAAATGCGTTAATAATGTAGTTAAGCATATATAAGTCAATAACACATGAGTTATTGCAAAATAACAATGAAATTATTTACGAGAACATTAAAACAATAATTTTGTTTGCGAGATTGAACATAAAAATAAACTAGACCATAGGTACATACGAGGAACATAAAACATTATAGCAATATTTGGTTCAAGATTTTGGTACAATAAATTTAATTATTCAACAGTTTATACAATCGGGGCATATATTTTATACAACGCAGTTTGTTCTATCAAAATATGACGATTTAATATTCAACGCGTATGAAATGTATTCCTTACCTGGACACGAAAGTGTTTGAATAATTTTAATCTACCTTATACGAATAGTGTAAATATCAATGAATCTAAATCTTTTTATCCAACGAATTATTTTCGGCAATCATTCCGAAAGCTCTAAAAAATGCAGTGATACTTAACTTTTATTTGGAAAGAATAACAAAGAATGTTTTATTTGAAATATTGAATTGTTATAATTCGTGTACCTACGGATAAATAATATAGAAATAAATATTTAACTAAGACTTTTGATATTTTAAAAACGATTTCATTTCATGAGTTTTTTTTATATCGTTATTTTAAATTAAATTTAGTATTTAAAATATATTATAAAACCATAAATAAATAAAATAACATTCTTATGGCGTAAAGAAAGTATTGACATTCGATACAAGTACGTTTTAAAACGAAGTGATCCGTGTAATAACAAGACGTCAAGACAAGTCACGACATATCCGAAATTGAATTTTCTATGAAATTGTTTTTATGGAAGACAATATCTTTACCATGAAAATCCGACTGTTATCTTCCGATTTATCATACATTCTGTAAAGTATTTTCTGTGAGAATAAATGGGATACCAAATTTTGAAACGGCTATACTGAAAATTTTCAAAATATGGACTTGTTTAGATGTCGCAGAGAAAAGTTTTGAAAAAGTTTATTCATTTTTTTCAAAATTGTTTTATACTCTTATATTATATTAAATTATTGTGTTCAATGTAGAAATTAAATAAATCAACATAGTTACGAATATTAATTTATTCCTACTCGTTATAATGCTCACCGAAAAATTAATAGATACCTACTTAGTTCCAATTCAACATGGCAGAAACTTGTAATATAACTTACTACGAAACATCCAAACTCATGTTGACGAAATAAAAAAAAAGGCCTCAAAAATGGAAAATCACTCTCAATCCGTCTAAAAGCACAACAGTTATTTTCACACTTCGTAGACCCACTAATTTTAATTCTTTAAAAATCAACGGACAAAATATACCATGGCCTCATATCATAAAATACCTTGGAGTTATTTTGGACAAAAAACTTACCTGGAACCCGCATATATCCTCCAAAATACAACAAGGTGGCCAACAATTAAAAATGTCATATCCATTAACAAATCGGTAAACATCATTGATCTGGAAGTGTTCATTACTACTATATAAACAAATCATTCATCCTCTATTACTATACGCTGTCCCTGTCTGGGGTCAATGTGCTTCAACCCACATAAATAAAATCAAAGTACTCCGTGTGATTTTAAATGTCCCGTGGTTAAGTTCGAAACGATGCGCTGCACACCGAATTCAATTGACCAACAGTTAAGAACTACATAAAGGATCTATCGGCAAGCTTCTTCTGTCATCTACGCAAAGCAAGCGGTCCACAACATTTCGAGTTAAATTTCGGCCGCATCAATCGAAGACAAAACGTGGTCGTCCTCATGACGTCCTAAATTAGATTATCTTCAATTAAAATACTATTGTAGATCGTTCATTGCTTGTAGCACTATCTTAAATCTATTAATGTATATCACTAATTTGTTAACCTAGTTATTTATTACATATTATTAAACATTGTGTACATTATACCTAAGTTTAGATCACTTTATCAGGAAAACTTTGTAGATAAAATAAAGAAAAAAAATAACTTATTACGAGTAAAAAAAAAAAGAATTTTTTTATGAATTCATCCAGTTGAATGTAAAAATTGTTTCTTAGTTCTAGTGAGTAGCTCTTCAGCTTAATATTATAATATATAGTAATATTATTTTTTATTTAAAATAATTTGTAAGGGAACTCTTAAAAAATGTAAAAAATGTAACACAAGTATAAAAATTAAAAAAACAAATTACAAGATTATAATATGATGAATTAAAAAAATATATTAACAATGAAAATGGGGGTATTTATTAGCATTAAAAATAATGATGCAAGAATGAATAATTAGAATGTGAAACTAATATGGATACAGCTGGATCTTTACGTATTAATATATGTCGAAATAAAACTGTTAGTAATTATTACAGTATCGATAACTATACAGATTTCAATAAAATATTTTTCAAACCACATAATACTGTTTTAATATCAATTTATTTTGGTGTACCTTAAACAATCTAAAAATATATTGATATCAGTCAATTAATCAAAATAAACAATAGCTTTGACCAACCACATTTAATGATTTAAAATTATTTTTTTTCATTGTTGTAGTAATATACAATCTATATCATTATAGAATAAGAATATACGCTAAAAGTGCAATTATTGGTAGGAACATTATTGTGATGGAAGTAGCCAACCAATAATGACACATCCTATAGTAACTTGATTATTATATTTAACTAACATTATCGTAATATGTTGTTATTATTTTTTTCTATACTTAACAAATCACGATATCACTTGCGTTTTTGGCGTCTTAAGGGATTACCAGGAATTTTAGCGCAAGCTGAATTTTTTATGAGTGGGTTCGAATGAGAAATGTGTTTTAGGTAATTGTGGTATCTTTTATAGAAACATTTAAATTCATTACATGCTGTTTTTGGTTTCCGGTCTGAATGTAGAGAAAAATTTGAGACGTATTATAGGAAGGTGCATCCGTGAATTTACTCAGATCAATGTTTTGAAATTTTGAATTTTATTTATTTTTGATTTTTCCGCATTACCCCATCACTGAATGATTTAAATATCAATATTAAATGACTAGCATTCTTAAAATTATTTTTATTATCAGAATACTAAAATACTACTAGAATAGCTTACTACACAATATTGGTACCTGCTATAGTATTAATTTTTTTAATGAGTATTTTTTTTTGTACCTGCCCCTAAAATTAAAATAATTTCAAAATCTAACTCTTAAAATTATATACAGCATAGTTACCAAACATGCTTATCGCGTTATTTTTTTCTTCAATAATGCAATTAGTAAAAATTGATGTTTGGAATTTTTCAATATACCTACTTCAAAATCAAATTAATAAGCTATAAAAATGTTCCATATATAATAATAAAATTACCAGATCAAATACAATAACTGATCTATATTTTTGTAAAACTATATTTAAGGACTATAATCCTTGATACTGATATTTTAATAACTGAGAATCATTCAAATGTTGAGTTAAATAAATCAACATTTTAAAAATAATTATCATCTTTATAATTTAAAATAAAAATTATAGGGCTTCTCATTTGAAAAACAGGATTTGTATTGCAAGTTTTATTCACCTCAAGTGTACTAGACACTTTTTATGTGTTGGGAAAAAAAATTTGGATAAGTTCAAAATTAAAATAAAATACAAGGTAAACATCCTAGTGCATCAACCTGTAGAACGAGATTCGTGAAGTATGTATTATTAATTATAGTAAACAAACTCATACCACTCTCCATATACTTTTAGGTTCAACTATGATTAGAATTCCCTTGAGTAGTAATCAAGTGGTTTAAAGTTTACAAAATCTATAATTTCAAATGAATTTTCCACTAGAATGGTTTAGTAGATATTAATTTTCTGAGGGAAAATTTTCTGTCCGAGTTTCCAAAATTAATAACCGAACAATTGATTTTCGATTTAAATGTTGTAAAGGTTATACAAAAATTGGAACATTAGATAATTTTATTAGTAAACAATTTAAACGGGTTTGTGCTTATGTATACACCCAAATATAGCAGAGAGACATCAAATATAATCTTAGTACGTAGGTATTTATTTTATTCTCCTGCGGGTTCATTCAATATATATGTGTATATATTAATTAAAGTGAAGACCCTTCCATGTGTTAAGATTTCATATTTTAATGACGTAATATTTTTTTGTGGAAAAGGTGTTAAAGAAACAATTTTTTTTATGATAAAAAAGTCAATAAATATAGTATAATATATTCAGACAAAAGTATAGACAACATTCGAAAACACGTAAATAATTTCTATTATAATAACTGTAACATCTACATCAAATATTAAAAACTTTGACCACCTTCCCTCCCACTAAAAAAATGTATTCAGTTACGCCATTACTTTTTGTGTTATATTAATATAATATTATATGAAGATTAAAAGTACATAATAACAATAAAAACTGTGTATGTTATAAAATATTCAACCACTACCATCATTTTAATGTTATTCGTACTTCTATTAAATATTACTTAGATGGTTGTTGTGTCTATCACAATGACAAATGTTGATGACAAAGCAAACTAGTCTACAGTTGGACTTTTTATAAATATTATTTGAAGATAGTTTTAGTTTACATACTAATAGTAAGTTGTATTAATATTTAATATTAAATTATGTGTAGTTGCATCTATATAAATAAATAAATAATTTCAATTAATCGTCTTTTGTTTTTTATTTTTTACTAATACCCATGATTAATTCATAAAATATTCTCCAACCGACAGTTTTTTGGTGTAATTCTCTTTTACTCACTTCTTTTATTATTTTATAAATTTTGAGTTTCCAAAATAACTTTCGTCCAGTACATCTCACTTTCAATCGCAAAATTATAATAATAGAACAATCAATCATACATTTAAACAATAATTTCGAGTTTTAAAATAATAAGACCTCGAGATTCTTAAACTAGGTAGTAAGTTACACCATTCGTTGGTAGACATATTAATATATTATTATTTAAACTAAATGATCTACGTGAATGGTAAACCGATATTTGATTTCCACAAACGCGTTATACATAACATATAAATCCGAGTACATCGATTAAATTATAATAATATACGTCACGAGTTTAGAATTACAATTGATCACTCTGATAAAAAAAATCAAATTAATTATCACTAAATAATTATACGAGAAACCCGATTTTTTTTTGATTTTAATAACATCATAATATTATACGCCCGGTGCCTACCCATCATAATATATATTATTATACCTTTGTCATTTATAACGGAACAGTCGGTTGCTGTTTTATTTTTATTTTTATCGCGTTATATTGAAACAAACCCGTCTACGGGGTTTCCGAGTCCACGTCCTTTGATTGGAAGGCTTATATATAATATAATACGAGTACCGATAATAGCTAGGTAAATACTAGTGGAATGGAGTTTTAAAACACGCGCTGACAAAATAGAAACAAAGGTTTCGATCACAATGGACCATCATGTTTGTATGCTTGTCGGGTGACCAGTCCACAATCGATGTGAAACGATACGAAACCCAATAATGAAAAGGGTTTGCGGCAGTGAGAGAGTAGCATAATCCGTAGATCGGTTTTGCGTGCACGGGGCCTTCATAATGTTGTTATTATTATAGCTCATCACTATGGTTATTGTACCGTTAACAGCGTTTTGACGCTCAGATAGGCGGCGTCATCGACGCATTCCTGTCATCTATCGTTTTGTGTTCAAGTGATTATTAATCGCCGAAAATTGTGTTTATAGTAATACCAAACTACCCCCTCCCTTTCCCGTGGTCAACGCTACCATCAGAATTTATACTTTGTAGCCTTTGTCACGGTACCGATGTCCCTAATGCATGCCATTGTACTGCGTCGACGACGTTCGAAAATCCGTTGGCATAAACACAATAATTACACACCTAAGGTTAGATCAGGTTAGGACACGAATCCATTTTTAATCACACGTCCGATTCAATCACAGTCGAATTAATTGATATTCTCATATCTTGGGTAGGTATATTTAAAAAAAAAAAACTTATATACCTAATTTAAAATCGAACAAAACATTTAAAAATGCACCAGGCACGTGATCGCAAGATAATTCATAAAAACAATAATGTATGATGTGTTAAGACATTTTCTTTTACAGATCATATTTTAAATTCATACATTTCATTCATACAAATGTTGTTTTAGTTATTTTCACATTTGTTTTGTATAACTAATTTTATTGAACCAAAGCCATATTGTTAACAACAAAAAACTGCATAGGCACTATACAATATTTTATAAAACGGTTTTCATTGATGTTTATTTGTTATAAGGAAAAAACAGTAAATCTTTAAAAAATGTTCTTTTGATTTACTTAAGTTGTTTGCAAATAATTCTAACCTTAAACGGTTGAAACAAATAAATAATCAAAACCATATCTATATTATGCTAAAACATCACTTTATACAAAATCAGTTGGTCAAAAATTTGTTGATTATCTTGGTCCTTTATATTACAATTCTATGCCTTCCTCTATAAAGAATTATGTTAATATTAATTACAAATATTATAACGCTAAAAAATTAATTAATGATTGGCTACTTGTATCTTTAAATGTAACTTAGGTTAACCTTATTGTATTATATTTTATTTATTTCTTTTTGTATTGTATAATTACGCAATAATAGTGTTTTAGTTTTTAAGCATAATATGTATCAATTTATAACTCTCTATCTTCGCCACAAGCCTAGCTTACAGAAGATAGATAATTCAAATGTACAATTAATGTAAAACTGTTTATTATTTGAATTAATAAAAAAAAAAAAAAATTATTATAATATTTCTCGAATTTTGAAATTTGGACCCGTTTCAAGTTTTCACATCTAATTCGACCAGAATCAACTACTATCATGCTAAAATTGACAAATTAAAAGCACGAAAAATCAAAATACCTCCTTCTATTACAGATTTAAAATGTTTGAAACACAAAGAATTGCGAACAAAACTATATAATATAACGACCAATAATCTTAATATATTATATAGTATTTTTGGCTCCAGAAAATCATAATAAAGTTATTAACTAGATAGGTTAGTTATAAAAACAGAAAAATATTTGAAAAAAATTTGTTACATCTCATTTTCTTCATTTTTAATAGTGTATCATATTAGATCAATGATCAAATTTAAAAAACAACTATTTTAATTAATAATCAAATCAGTTCTATTCATATATTTCAACAAATTTAACTTAAATGATTAGCTCACGTAATTAAAAGTAATAATTTAAATTAGTTTCATCATTAAAATGAATTTCATTATTGTTAAACAAACAATGAAATCTAACATTAAAATGAAATGAGATGAAATTTAAATTTTGAATGGTATTTTATTGTAAAATATTTTGTAACACTCTACCATTGCACCACCTGAATTCTTATATATTCTGTCGCATCCAAATCGCATTCGGTTAACATTTAAAATGTTTAATTTTATATGATATTACATAGATTAACGACTTAAGCAAAAATGTTATAAGATTATTTGAATTGTATTATGATAAGATATATTAAGTTAGCACATTTATTTTATTGTTATACTGAACTGTTTTAAACACTACGCCAATATGTATATATTATACACTTATATATTGGATGTTAAAATGTATGTTTTTATTTTTAAATTTGAATACCTACATTTTCTTTTGACATATTCTTTAATTAACAATAATAACTATGATGTATAGTGTACCGTTGTGTAATACTGATATTCCTTATAATAATATTTTATTTCAAGTTGATTTATTACTATATTTTTAGTTTTAAATTTCTTCTTGTATACTATTAAAGTTAAAGTATTTTTTATGTTTAAACATTTAAACAAATTCTATTTTATATGATTATGTCATACACATTTGCATTAATAATTCTGTCTATATTAAAAACGTGTCACTTTAAAAATTAGTCTGATATTGTTAAAGTTATGTTCATTTTGAAACTTATTTGACATTTCCATATAATTTATAATATACAGGATGTCCCGCGAGGATTTACCCATTGAGATATCTCCCAAGATAATGGAGATATCAAAATTCCTGTTTTGTAATAAGACTCATAGGGATAAGAACTACAATATTATTTCATATTTTAATTTATTTTAATGTTTTGGTAAAAAAGTTAAAAATAAATTTAATTATTTCAAAAAAATTCACTATAGCCATTTTGTAGAATTTATTTTTCTGAAAATATTGACGTTTTAAAATTGTATTTTCGTTAATTTCCTAACACATGAAACGCTGTGGCCACGCGCGTGGTCGTACGGGCGGCCGAACGATTTCAGTGTGTCTAGTTACTATCACATTTTATTTTATCAAAACTCGAAAAAAAATTCATAAAAATTAAATTTTGAAACGTCAATTTTTTCAGAAAAATATCTACATAATGGCTATCTTTCATTTTTTATCTAACATTTTTTTTACCAAAACATTAAAATAAATTTAAAAATGAAATAATATTGTTGTTCTTATCCCTGTGAGTCTTTTAACAAAACCAGAATTTTGATATCTTCATTATTTTTTGAAATATCCCAATGGGTAAATCCTCGCGGGACACCGTGTATAATTATTTATTAAAGTGAGTTATAATGCTTAAAGTTGTTATTTACATACATTTTAATTATAGAATATTATGATTATGTTTATACAATAGAGATGTACCTACCTATTACAAAAATAAATTATAAAAGCCTAAAGTTATTAAGCTGTTTTGATATGGACAAATAGAGAACTTACTTGAAACTAAAATGTATCCAAACTTATAATCTTTTTACTATAAATTAGATGGAATAATTGATGAAAAAATTTAATTTGTTTTAACTATCCCGTTTTATAATGTAAAAATATATTATTATCTAGCATCAAGTAATATGGAGAACAAACATCGGTAAAATATGACAATTGACAACCATGATATAACATCACACCAAATTACGAAATCCCACGTGCCGCTTAACTAATGTTGACCATTCGTTTTTCGATTATCTTTTAGGCAGTCTATTCTCGCCTGCTGCATTTCCCAGACTGTTTTCAATCGTATTAAATAACGAGCTCAGTTTTCCGATACGTATACCCGATAATACCTCTACGTCCATTCCCCTCATTGTGTCAGCCCCCCCCCCACCATTCCATACTTATATTGGATTAAGACCATTTCATTGTCACACATACGCCCCGTCGATTTTTGTAACGACAAAGATAAGGAAAAAAACGTATTAATTTCACAGACGTGAAAAATAAGAGCGTAAGAAATAGTAAATTGAAGGTGGTCCAAGAAATAGAAAAGTAAAAATAAAACGACTGCATTAGTAACATCTAGACAATTTCGCTCTAGCTATTTACAACCTGATAATAAAAAGTGATAACGAACGTTTCCACTACAGTTCCAGCGAACTATATAGTGAAATCAAAGTGTATATGACCTGCGACTAGTAGCTGGCCGGTTACAGCGTTTTTTGGTATTTTTGATTTTCCAAGATCAACAAAACGTTCAAGAAAACTACAAGTTATATTATTATCAAAGCTGTTATTTATTATTTTAGATTTAAAAATAAATCACACTATCGACGTATCCTAGTTTTAAATGTATACGTTATTAATTATTGTTATAGAAATGGTTTGTACTACGTATTCGTCTGTTTGATATCGTACAGTAAATAATTGAGATAACGGTTCATAAGAAAAATAAACTGCTTAAACATTGATTAAATTCATAATCGTTTCAAACCAGAACATGTCTAAGTCAATTTCAATACCATACATTAAGTAATGAAACACACTTCACTAACTATAACACTGTCCTTCTTAATAGTGGTCAGTTTTTTATAATTATAAGTACTCACTACTATAATGATAGTTAACGTGTGATATACGTCTATGTCATACAACTTGCCTAATATAAAAGATACTACTACCTGTGGCCCATTACACGAAAAGTAAAAACTATCCAAAATAATAATCATTATTATTGACATCGCGCTATTCTAATAATTCTCAGTCAATACGAAACATAGGTACACATTTTTGTAAAAATAGTTAAGTTACAAAGAAAATATTTATTTATTTACTATTATAATTAACGCCAGATGGCTTTTTAATATACAGCAAAAAAATACAATGGTAAAATAGTTAAAACAGTTAACAACTTGTGAAACAAACTTATAGTAAATTGACTTAAATTAATTTTAATATAAAAATTAATATAATTGAGGTTTAGTTATGAGAATATGAAATTGTAGACGGATATTAATTTTGTCATAATTGCAATTGTCAAACAAAATAAAATTAAGAGAAGATTGATAACGCCGTATCTAGAAAAATGAATTACTTTCAAATAAATATATATTTTTCAAAATAGCGAAACGTACAACCAAATATTAAGATGATTAAGTACAATATACCTGGTTCATTAACCCACAATAATTATGTAGGTGTAACTCAAATTAAAACGGCATTATAAGATAATCCAAATAATTCTTATGTTGTTGAATGAGTTTAGATCTGGATTTTATGTTATTATACATTTTTTTTAGGGGGGAACCCAACATACAGGTCATTGGGTGTAGGGGTTATAATATTATTATATTATGAACCTATTATTATTGTTATTATTATTATTTATATTTTCGTCATATATGATATGCATTTAAAAAAAAATTTAACATGACTGGATTTGTATAAGCTGCTATATAAAATAATAAACAAATTAAAATTGCGAATATTAAATATTCGCCGGATTGATATCACTGAATACTTTAATATCAACTGTGACACAATAATTTTACGCATCCCAAAGGTCTGGTCCTTATCGTTATAAACTGTGCCTTTATTTTTCTGAACGCTTTGCTTTCTTCTTCCATTTGCCTATCTACCTATATGGATTTAATTTTATTGCGGCCTTGTTAAGGGTTCAATCTTGTTCGGTCTAAAAGTCACAAGTAATGTATAGTTTTCGTTTCGTTATCTATGTTAGAATAGAACTTATCAGGACGAATAACAGTACACCCGAATGAATAAAATGTGAAAATTTATTGGATTTTTCCCAAGACGTATATTATTTACGAGCTATATTATATGGTGTGACAAAAACTTTGATCATCTTGTGATTTTATATTCATTTATTATTTGTGAGGATTAAACATACTACGTTTAAACAATTTTAAACTTAAATAATATATACATAAAAAAAAACTGGTTACTATCACTGGATAGTTTCCCTCCTCGTATAACTCATATAATTCGTTATTACGTTATTAGATAAATATCATATTTGCTTATTCTGATTGTGGTAATCTAGTATAGATTGTAAAAATATCCTTTTAAAATAACAAAAAATGGTACCAACCCACGATTATAATAAAACTCCATACCTATATTTTATCCTTAAAATCCTAAAATATAATATACGTGTTAATACAACTTGGTCAATATTAAATAGATACATGTACTTATTTAAGTACCTACGTTAAATAAAATATTATGATTTAGTAATACACTTTTTTTTCATAATAACTCAAAAATAACAGCAAACAAAAAGGTATTAATACTCATGTTTTAGGTTAAATTATTATAACATAAGCATCATCTGTAAAGTGGATTTGAATAATAATGGAGGATTATTATAGAAAATAATATATATTATGTTTATTGTGCACTATACAATGTTAAGTGATTCTATGTATGCAGTCGCGTAAAAAACAAAAATGATATGTTTGGTTTAGGTTGAATTCTACTAATGAGATACAATACGTCAATACATATTGAGGTTTAAATATAACTACATAATACCGATTTACTAATATTTAATGATTATTTTTACATGATTGGATTGGTGAATCCATTGTTATTCTGTGCCACTGGTACACGTATAGAAAAAACTTGAATAGTAAATATTTATAAAGAAAATACGATAACTATTATGATGATATTTATTTTATATTACATTATTTTTAATGTAATTAAAATTTAAGATTCTGAGTGGAGCAAAATATTATTATTAATCTACCAAAACATTATTGTAATAAAATTATCGTCTGTGCTTAGAATCGTTTTTCATAATATGCAATGATTTATCACTGAATTAAAATTTTACACACCCATTAAAGTTACCTACTCAATGTGTATATGTATACTCGAAACCTACAACTACACCACAAAGCGGTTATTTACTGTCTATTCAACGGTTTTTTAATCAATATAATACAAATTGTTCGATTATTTTATTTGTTCAAAGTGAGTCAAATTTAATTAAATCGTAAGAAAGGAGTTACAATACGGTTTAAAATCTATCATAAAAACTTGAATAATTTAATATGATTTAACTCGTGGTGTTATACATTAGACTTTTCTACTGTTTCCCATAAAATATGCTAAATATGAATGCAGCTAATTGTTTATGATACCAACGTGTTGATTCCAAATTAGAATCTACATAGATAATCTTTCTTAAAAATACTATATACAGTTTTATATTATGTATGTATATACAAACATAAAATCGTTTTAAACTGCGGAAAATATCAAATATAGATTGTATATTGATTGTATTTTTTTTTAGGTAATTACAATTTCTAAGTTAACTGTGTATGTAGACGAAAAAACTTCACAAAAAAGGTATAGGTATACAAATAGTACATTAAAAATGATTTAACTGTTTAATATTTTATTCAAAAACTTAAAACTAAAAACAAGTTCGTGCTCAATTATTCAATGTTTAGGTATATTTAATGAATCAATATAATTTGACAGAAATAGATTGATCAAATGATTATATCTTGAAGGATCTTTTGGGACATGTTTCATTGTAATACCTTAATAGTGTATAAATGGTTTAAGAAAATAGTTTCTATGTATAAATGAATAAGGTGCGTTAATCGGGTTAACCATATAAGTTGGTTAAATTGGTTAAAAACTAATAAAAAATATGTTAATAAATAGTTACATAACTAATAAAATAGATGTTATATTTTGCTCTATTATAATTCAGATTTATATATATTTTTTTTTTTTACTTAAGTTTTTTAAACTCTTATTAGTATCTTAATATTTAAAAATAAATTTAAATAAATTTAAAAATAATTGTTCTTTCTTAATTTGACACTGGTCTTATGTCAACGGGTTTTAATTAGACGTTTAATTTTCAGTAAAAGTAATTAAGTACCTATATAATATATATATATATTTATAAAGAAACAAACTTTTACAATTTTTCTCTGTTTAAAAAATTTGAAAGACTTTTATTATATCGATGATTATATCGACTCATATAAAAAAATATATTTACCCTTTGAAGTTTATAAGCATTTTTAAAAACTTTTTTTGTTACTCAAACTGACTTTTTTTATAGTGTTTTTTGTGTTATTATTCATTTGGAAATTATAAAAATTATAACTATATTCAACAAAGGATCTTATTTAATCATCTTAACTTAATTACTCGTTCAATTTTCTTTGAATCACCTTAAATTTTTAATTAAAAGCCTGAACCTATAATATATTAGTAGGTAACCATCATATTCATAACATATTTATTTTTATTGGAAATTAAATCAAATTGAATGTTTTATTGTATCCTTTTTGAATTGATTTATTTACAAATTAGTTCAGATAATCTTTTAATCACGATACTAAAAATAATTTTATGACACTTATTCACATACTAAAATATCCTATATGACATAGGTAATCTACCTTTTTAAATATTCTGATACTTTTGAATTAGGTATTTTTTCCTCATTAATTGAATCAAATCGTTCAGAGTTGGTTTTTAAAAATATTATTATTCTAAAATTTAAATTTACAACAATTTTGTTAGAACGTAGTCCCCAAATCCCAAAATATTTGCTTTGCAATAATGAAAAAATTAAGATCAATTAGCCCGTAGAAACACTTTTATTTCTCAAACCATTAACATAATGTTTTTCATACTATTTTAGGATAATTATGTTGAAAAGAATAAACTGAATAAGAATTATTTGATCTTGAAAAAGGTACGAATTGTGAAAAGCCTTTTACTAGATAAGTGGGTTATTATAGCATAATATATTATAATATAAAATATTAAAATCATTAACATTATTATTATTATTATTACTTTGATTATTATAATTTATCATATTATCCAAGCTTAGAATTAAAAAATTATATAAATAATTGTAACATAAAAAGAATAATAATATAAAAGTCTAATATTCGTAGTTTACCACTTGCAAGGTTTTTTTAATAAAACAACATATATTTAAATATATTTTTAATATATTGTTATTTGTTAAAACAAATTAATGTGATTTATAAATAGCATAATCAAAGCCTTAGATATACCTACACGATAGTTTTACAGTCAAATAGTAGTGTAAAAGGTAAATATAAATGACCACCCTTATAACCCTCTTGACAAAAGTTTCAAGATGTTTGTCAACATACCGGCCGCGCTAGTAGCACGTAATAGTACACGGTTAGAATATTTTACTTAACGGCCATTTCAACAGAATAGTAGTAGAATTACGAGTATTTGAAACACGGTTACTCCATAATACTTTTTTACTAAATACCTGGAATTAAAATATTTAAAAGCTGTTTTATATATTATAAAAAAATTTTAAAAATGTATAAGTACCTACAACATACTTTCTTTTAAAAACTTATTTCCTAAGCTAATATTCAAAAACCTTTTATTTTAACCCATACCTAACCTATAAAACATAAGTGTTAAATCCCAAATAAAATATTACTAAAATAACGTCATTTTTATGCCATCCTAGTCATCCTACTCCACATATACGTATATATAACTCTATTTTAATTATATTTTCATTATATAATGTACTCTGTCATTGTATATTATGATCCAGATTCAACAAATTGAATAAAATATATATTATTATATAACATTGACATATTACGTGGGTAGGTAGTTTGAAAAATACCATATAAATAAAGTATTGATGATACATAATATTATATAATTTGTATACAACTTCAATATTATTACTATTTTAATAAAAGTCAAATCAAATTTTGTTAATAGTATTTATTTATACATCGGATAACTAAATACGAATTTAAACAGTTTATGAATGATTCGTCATATACTGCTATTCTAATACTTACATAGTTTTATTTTTAAATTATACCTAATGATACATGACTGGAATGTGCAGATTAAACTAATACGAATGGATAAAAAACGTGTACACTTATTGGTGATTAGAAAATTATAATTACAACCATCTGGCAACATACACTTTATTTTAAATATGTTTTTTAATGTTCAAAATTTTAAGTGGTCGCTGATAATTTATAAACCACACTAACATTTTCAATTTGAGTCTATTTCTAAATAAAAATTGAACTGCTGAATTAAAAATGGTTTTCTTCAAAGTGCATTGATTTTCATGCTTACTATCTCTCCAAGAATTACTTACTGTCATACTTCTCTTTGCTGCGCTAAATATGATTAGTGTCGTTCCTCTAACGTTTGCCATTGAAACAACCGTAGAATCCCGCTAAATGCACTCTTTATTCGCGGGGCCTCATGCAATAGATACTTCTTTTACAAAAACTTTATCTCAACTCACATAAGACATAAAGCGGTCAAATACAACATTTTTTCCACCCTGACCTTCACAGTAATTCTACAAATGACTCCGTATCGAGCACTAAACAAAAATATAACCAACTATAGACCAATATCACAGCATTACAAATTTAAAATGCATCATCATCGCAGTTCAACTTGAAAATATAATCTCCGAATTTATCAAAAAAATTAAAGCCATCATTAGCAAACTACTACTCTCATTACAACATTATCAAATAATCATCCACCGTCTACTATTTTTATTTCATAACAATAACACCTTTTATCATTTTGTCTCATATTATTATCTATAACTCTTTGTGTATTAAAATGTACTAGAATAATGTTTCTTGTACGCTACTTATAATCTAATAATTATTTTTCATTCATACAAAAAAATATTTCCGAGATTTTAAAGTTATAAGCCAATTTCTCAATAAATTGAAATAATAATAATAATATGTTACCTAACTGTGAGACGTATAATTATTTCATAATAAAAGGCGATCACCTTGTTTAATCAGTAATCAATTCACTCAGTCTAAATTAAAATTGAAAAGCTCTCATCATTATAGTCATAGCAGTTTTTACTTAATATTTTTTTAGTTAATGCTTGTTAGTTTTACCAGGCTTGCCTGGTTACAAAATGGCCCATATAATATCGTTACAGTGAGTGTCGACCGTAAAGTGAATTTTTAATGTTTTTTTCGTTAGCGTTCGGTTTTTTTATGTGGGTTGGTTCTTTTTCGATCGTAAACCCGCTGTGGTATGATCGGAGTATAGACGCGAGGGGAGGCGTGAAGAGACAAGTTGAAAATGGTTTTGTTTTTCCAATTGTTACTGTCGTAGGTCAAAAACAATTATGCGTGTGCGAAAGATAAAATGCTAATATTTTAACGACTTGAGCTACACCTATAATAGGCCGGTTATTGCCTGCGTCTACGACCGCACTCTGAAATTGCTATTTTTATGCGCTTCTGTCACCATATATTAACCTATACGTGCAAGAGATACTTAATGCATACATACACACTGATACATAAACACTAGACAGACAAATAATACACACACAAACATTTGTAACGAGCATTTATAAAAAAAAGAAAAATATCACTTTTTTCGTGCTTTAATCTCGTCGTTGAGCGCTTGATTGGTTAATTCGTCTGGTATCCAAATAGTGCAAAATAAAAAATAATTTATTTGCTTAATATCTATTACATTCTATAAATGAACGTTTTTTCTTTGAAATACTATTATTATGATTATAGTCATAATAAACTATAGTGAAACCTAAACAATAGTTTTTTGAATAATAAATATTTGTTAGTTAATTAAATTATACGAACATACAGAACAATTCTAATATTAATATCAATTTTTATCAACAATATGAATTACTGAATTTTTATTAATTTTTTAACTAAAAAACTGTGTAATTAAGTATACAAACTTTATTATTAATACAACATTAACTATATATAACTGCACATAATGAGTTAAAATTGAAACAAGACGAACTTTCTAGCTATTCTTCCTTTTTAGCTTACTTTAGGTAACTATAATTGGTTAATACAAGAAAACATATGCAAATGCAATACTCCTTAGTTATTGTATTTCATACATAATATTTCAATCAATAGTAAAATTGAAATTGAATAATTACTTCGAATAATTTAATTTATACTCTTCTAACAAATCAAATCTCTATAAACAATATTGCTTAAAGTGTAACTAAAAGTCAAAAAATGAGCATTATCTATTCTTTATTTTACTCTAACTCAATTACATTTTAAATTTTAAAATTTATCTCCATTAATAAAATACTACGCAAATGTTATATTGACCAGCTAGAGAAAATATTGTATTGAATCGTGTTGATGTTTAAACTTAAGCTGCATCAGCCTTAACAGTGGCGTATATAGGAGTGGACTAGTGGGCTGCAGCCCCTCCCGAAATTACAGACTTAACTGTTAGCTATATTGTAGTCTCTAGGTGCTAGATAATTATTGTTAATCGCTATATATTATAGCCGACCCCAAAAATTATTTCTATATACGCTACTGAGCCTTAATAATATGTTTGAACAACTAATTAATTCTACACTAGGAATTCTGTGTATAGTAGAGTAAAATAATCTAATTATTATACTTTTATGTGTAAAAAACTGTTTATCAAATATAATTTATTACATTTATTTTTTACATACACTCAGATCGCATCAACTCTTTTCTACTCGTTTTAATTGCATGAAGTTTCATATTTTTAACTATCCCAAACTATAAACAGATCGTTTATCGACGATATCAAACTATGTATGGCATAATACTATATTAAAATGTATCCTACTTCCACATATTCATGATTTACATGATTAATTTAAGTTAATCTTTTGATGTTTTTTTTATTTTTTATTATCATATTATATCTTAGTAATTATCATTTTATTTTAACTGTTTAGTACCATACCATTAAATTTGTAAACATCATATATAAATATCCTCAATTTTATTTCACAATTTTTCAAATTAAAAATGTCCTATCACATAATAATACATGACACAATAACAGTCAGTGAATCATATTTTTAGCTTACGTTAGATTTTCATCATAAGATTTCAAAACATTTTAAAATAGAAATCTGTCAACAAACTGTTACTCAGTTTAAAATAAAATATCCGTACAATAATTGAATACATTTTTATAAAATAATAAATGAGTTATATATCTATAGGTATATTAAAAAATATAATGTGTTACTGTTATTTACTAAAAATGTACAAAGCATTTTCTGTACATTTTGTTTGTTTGTTCAATTAACACAAAAATATAATTTTAATTTTTAACTGGTACGCCTGTATACTTTTTTTATTAAATTAAAAGAATTTTAGAATTGTTTTCAAGAAATCCAATTAAAAATTAAATTAATTTTACAAAAAAATGGATTTACACCTAATTATTTCATTTATAAATAATAATAGTGTAAATTGAGAATCTATTTGGACATATAATTCAATTAAATTTTTTAATGTGTACCAAGTTACTACATATATTTAGCATTTAATTGTAAAATAAAGTGTCTGCAAAATAAAATTAATTTAAAAAAGATTTATATTTATATTTATATAAACAATATTGTATCGTTTAACTTTCAATATCTAACAGTCAAATGATTAGTTTTATATGTTATATCATATAAAAATTGAATAATAAATCATGATATATGGCTTACATTTTTTTTTAAATCTAACATTGTTTTAAGTGTTTTAACTATGATCAACTGTAAAAAATTTAAAAAAAGTTACATTTAAGGAAAGCAAATTATTATCATCGAAAACAATTTTTTTTAATTTGTTAATCATTGTAATTAAAGAAGATTTTTATTTCAATATGTTATTAATGTTATTACCATGACTAAATAAAAGCCTTTTCAAATGTATTATAAAAAAAAATTTTCTAAGAAAGTGGTTTATAACTTAAATAATTTTATAGAAATATATTGTACATTATTCTTATGACTAAATGTAATTAATATTTTAGACTTAAAAGTATAACGGTCATACAATTAAATACTATTATAAAATAGAAATAATAATTAGATGAATTATCATATTTAATTCTAAACTGTATATCATATTGTTTGTGTGGATCCATTCAAATATTTCAGAATGATAGTGATTAAGCCTTACTTTAATAATAATATAATATATTCTAAGATTGTCCAACTTTTAAAATAAGATTTATGAAACTAACGTTAGTTATTATGACAAAACATAATAATTAAAATTTATGTACTTTAATAAGTCACTTGTCGGTTTACATTCTTGACACTGAACCGTTTTCTCTGAACAATGAAAAATGTCAGTTCTCCGAAACAGAGTAATAGTTCGAGGAAGAGAAGTTTAAGCATACATCGCTGTATAATATTGTACTATTTTCTATGTAAGACATTTTTCTACCGGCAAAGATATTTTTAATTAAATACATTTTCTTTCGTTTTTTTTTTTCAGACAAACTCTATGTTTTTTGTACAGAATATGCGATGTCATTTACTGAAAAAATAAAAATAAAAACGAAGCTGACCGATTCAAACCACGGATTGGCCGGTTTATTTACCTACGAATATAATATGCGGTGTGCACGCGTATATATTATGACAATATTTTAATGGTATTTGTATTATAAACGTTTGCCAAATCGTAGTATAACACTCGAACGACACTGGATTACTGTTATAGATAAGTTGGTACCTATTAATAATATAAAGTGTAGGTATACAATAATCGAAACGTAAAAAATAGTGTGTAATAACGCCGATGACGACATATTTTATTATTATTGTTTTTTTTTTTTTCATATCACATGTTCATTATTTCTATATGGTCCTATTATATGTATATTATTATGAAACTGCTGTTGTATTCCTCATATTACTATCTTTAAAATTTCCGTTACAAATAGAATAATTGGTGGCCATGTAGTGTATTATAAATTTAAAATTCGTAATATTTTACACATAACTATTAATTATATTATTAGCCGTCCAAGGGCAAAAGAAAAATTCCCCACCCCGCCCGCCGTATGATACATAATGAACCGTTAAATGTATACCTATAGTAAATTTAAAAACAACAATTTTTAACAGGGGTAGGTACCCAACAACTTTGGTGCAGCGGACGTACCTGATAACATTTGCGAGACGATCGCGACGGCGGCGGCTACGAACGCGATACACGCGACTCGGTGGTACAGCATGGTCGGCGCGCGCGACACTGTCATCAACCGCGTGCTAACACCGGCGGCAACGGCGGCTGTGGCGTTTACAGGTAAAACAGACGGTCGTTGTGCGCACGCGGGTCTCTCTGCCGGCGCGCCGCAGTCGAACGTCTGCGGACCGAAAACGTGTCGGAACACGCCCACCGCGGTCCGCGTGCAAAAGACGTCCGTCCGTCCGTTCGTCGTAGGTAATGATAAAACGAGCAAGACGCCGTGTGCGAATTCTCAAGTCGACATTTTTTTGTTATTGTAATTATTATTATTATCGTCATCGACAACGACGAAAATATCGGAATTTATATTATAAAATTATCACCTATTTTTAATGATGAATGATCAATCGTGAGTAACTCCTTAGTGCGAGAAACGCTGCTAAAGTAAAACGAAATTGTATAAATCCGATGATATTGTTAAATATCAAACTTCAATATTCAACTTATTGAAATTTAAATAAAACCTATAAATTTAAACTGATTAAGGGAGTTCAAACATGATTATAAGTTTTATTTTGTATTTTTTGTATTTACCTTCAGTAAAATTACGCTTGACTATTATTTTAAAACGGTTTTAAAAATACTATCCACTTACACAGTCATGCATCACTTTTGCCTATACAAGACGCCCTTGAATAATAATAATAATATTATTGGGACCTAGTGTGGCGTGGTGGTTAGCCGCAATCGCTAATGTGTACTGTGGTCAAGGATCGACCAAAGTCACTAGCTCCAGGATGGGTGACCATCCAGCTATTTAGCGACGAATCCACACTCAGGATACACATATAATGTTAAAAACAACCGTAACCCTCCACAAAATTCGTAATTCTCCCAACAAAATGTTAATGACCATTATAGTTACCGATACGTAGACTAATAATAATAAAAAAAATTGTATTATTATATAAATTCTTTCTTTTATTGTATTATTATTGTTATGTTTTCTAATGCCCATAATACATTTCACTTTACAGTTTATAAATATATAAATTGTAGAAATGTATTGATTTTTTAAATTAAGGAAATAATAATAATTATTATTATTATATGTCCCGTAACACAGTATTATAGTCAATTACCATTTTTTTATCATGTTTATTAAAGTTTTTACAGTATAATCATTATTGATAACTAAAAACTTTTTTATTTGGACACTAAAAAATTTAAAAATAAGTCTCTTATTAATATTTAAGTGTATTTTAGCTATTCGAATAAAGCAATCAATCAAGTTATAATTATTTATAATTAAGTTAAGTACCTGTGTTTAAAATTCGATTTTTAATATATATAATAAAAATTACGATTCTTCGCATTATACAAAAATTATTTAGTCTATTAAAATTCAAAATCAATACATTTGTTTTTATTAATATTATGTAACATTTTAGCTCATTAGTACACAATTATCATTTACTCGATTCTAAATATTGACATCGTTTGAATTATTATAATTTAAAACAAAACATATTTTATTTTTACTGAACGAACAATTCATTTTATACTAATATAATCGTTTATACAATATTATATTATAGATTTATGGTTACAAAATTATGTATTAAAAAAGAGATAGGTACTAGTGATAGCATTGTTTCTTTATACTTATTTAAATTATAGAGGGTATTTATATTTATTATTTAATAGTAAAACTAGGTATAAAAATTATCATATTTAGTTAAACTCAATGTGTGAGTATCAGAACTATCAGAAATTTCAATATCAACATGACATAACAAACTTAATTATAGTTATTTTCTTTGTTACATAGAAAAATAATATGTACCTACGAACATATTATTAGTTATTGTACAGAGGTGGACTAGGTCTTTAAAATTGTGAAAACCTAAATATTTATCTACCGATTTTTTTGACTATATATTTATATGAACAAAAATAAAATGTATTTTATAATTAAATAATTAATATTATAGAATTCCATCAAATATAATTATACACCTATTTTGTTTGGAATGAAAATGTAACATTTGATCATGTTTTTTTTCTTATCAAAGCGCATTTATTTGTATATAATAATTAAAACCATGTACCTAAAATCTTTGTGGTAGCTATATGCAAGTTAATCTGAAATCAAATGTCTGGGAATCTTTTATCAAAGGATTTTCATTGTGAGAACTAATATTGTGTATGGCAGTAAAGAACGTCATTTAAAGAGAAGTGCGTTTTAGTACGCGCGGATAATTGGATTAAATATTTATATCACACACAATGTAGATTTTAAAATTTAAAGTTAGAAAATGTTAATTATTTGAGTAGGTATACAAAAATGGGATCATAATAGATTTTGTTAACAACAAAACCTTTGTAGTTAATTAATTATTTTTAAAAGTAGTATCATAAGTAATTATAAGGTATAAAATGTTGATTATTATGATTTATAGATTAAACAAACGTTAAATTATACCTTTTAAATATCACATACAATATTATATACTTTTTATAATACCTACCTATCTTCATACATTTATTATTGAAATAATACCACACAACCGAAAAGTTTTAACTTTTAATTGTAAATAATAAATGAATTCCATTGACAATGATATGTTTTTATTAAATTGAGTAGATTTTCGTTGAAATATTAACGATTTGTTCAGTAATAAAAGTCACCGTTGATAATGGTTATATATTTAGGTAGGTATATAACTTATAATTTATAATTGTTATACATTTTTTTATTATTTGCACATCAATTATATGACATGCAAATTGTGTTATATACATATTTAGGCATTACAGATAAATAATAGGTAGAGCGCTAGAGTGCTCTTGAGTATTCAATAGTGTTACATCTATTGTATTTTTTTTTTTTTTAAATTAAATACCAAAATTTTACATCTCTTAAAAAAAAAAAAGCTAATACGACATGTCCCTCTTTATCGACAGTTTTCACTACATGTTAGAAAGTACTGATGTGACAGATTTAAAATTGAATTTGTTTGCTTAAATTTAAGTTAGTGTTTTTTTGACAAATGTAACTTTAATTTTAAAATGTATTTACTTATTAAATTTTATTTTATTCAACGACACATTATATACATTGAATATAAGCTTATAAAGAATTAATAAATTAATATTTAAGTTTTTAATATGTTTTTATATTATAAATACCTATATTTGTTTCTATTATGTAAACATTTATTAAATTAAATTTAAAACATTTTGAGCTTAATTTATATAGCTTAAAATCAATTTTAATACCCTAATAGATATTAATATTATTTGGGTCAATGAAAACAAAATATATATATATAAATAATTCATCTAAATAAAATAAAATAAATTATATATTGATACGGATTGTTACTTAACTGTATTATTTAAGCATAACAACAAAATAGTTATAAGTAATAAAAAAACCTGCCTATTTCCAAGAGCATTACTGATTGTTCATTCATATTGAAGTAGGTAGGCATAGATTTGTACCTTATAAATATTAATATTTATAATAACTTACTTTTGCAGATAATGTGTTGATACATTTATCTAAATTCTCTACTAGGATTTAACAACTTTGAAAGTGTCATCGATGGCCTCTTTCCTTAAATTTTGAAATTCAGGTTTCTTCTCTTAACGCACATATAATTATTATGTTTTGCAATATAGATTGTATATTTTCTTCTAAAAATAAAAATAGAAAGGATTTGAAAAATATATGACAATTCAAATTATATATTTCGTGCATGACATTATTATATAGAATATTTATAGCTGTACGCCTTTATAACTTAAAACACGAAAATGTGTACGACTGATAATAGATATACAATTTAGTCCTCTCTTTTAGATTCTGAACGAAGTGATGAATGTATTGATTTTACAATGATGTGTATTTTTTTTTTTTAGTTTGTGTATAGCATAACTAGTCGAAATCTCGAAATAATGTTTGGGGGTCGTTTCCGATGTAAAAGTGAATATCCTTGGTGCATCATAGAGGACAAAAGTAAAAATTTTCCAACAGTTTTTAAAAACATCGAGAAAAACAAAAAAAAAACAAACAAAAAAAAATGACAGAAAAACGGGAAATTTACGCAAAACCAGTTTTCGACCAAATCAATTTTTTTATATGGCTGTAATTCAAAAACTAATCACTGTAAATACTTGAAATTTTAACAGAATGTATATGTTAGTGTTATCTATATACAGTTTAATTTTCAAAAATTTCAAAAATTTTTTGAGTTATTTATAGAACACTGAAATTTTCAATTTTTTTGAGAATTTTTTTTTGAAGTGCCAGTAAAAAAATGTTGGATGACCAAAAAAACTTAAAAATTTAATACAAGGTTCCTCATGAGTTTTTCTCATTGTATCTAAAAAAAAAAAAATTAAAAATCGTTATTCACAATTTTTTTTTATAAGCGTTTATAGTTCAAATTTTTACGAAATCTGTCGAAAACGCGAAAATTTGCAAGTAATTTTGAAGTTGAAAAATCATAAAACTTTATGTGTTTATAACTAAGGATTAAAAATACAACACTACGTTTTCCATAAGTTTTCCTACAAGTAGCCTAACCTTTTCAGTTGAAAAATATTAAAAATATTTAGCCACATTTTTTTTTTTACAAGCATTCAAATTTTAATTTTGACAACATATACGTAAAAATCAAGAAAATTCGCAAATTATTTTTAAGCTAGAAATTCATAAAAAATTTTCTTCTTAAATCTAAGATTTGAAAATTTTTAATAATCTATAATATTCCCTAGACAGATAAACAGTCTCCGTTCAGAATAGTTTTTCATATACAATGATACCTATCATTTCATTCAAATTTAACCTACCCTAGTTAGAGGTCCACCCCACCCCTAATGTACAGCAGAATGATACCCACTTACCCGCTTTTATTATTTTTTTAAGGTAATTCTTCAACATCTGAAGTGATTAGCTTGGATTATTTTATTAGGTTCATTACTGAGAGGTAGGATACGGTTGATTAGAACACCATGTATATGTGGGAAGGATTTTTCACTAAAAAATCGGGTGGTCAGCCATACAGGCCGATGTTTGATCTTAGAATTCATGAGGAGTGAGGACAAGCACCACGCCAAACTAGGCCATTGTCCCCTTTTGTATACAGAATATTTACAATAATTTATTGTTGATAATGTGTTAATGAACTTTATTAAAATTCTTTGCTGGTATTATAACATACGAGTATAATACGACGGTACAAATTATATAATGGGTATTATTATATAGAATTAATACGTAATAATAACAGTCATATAGGTAAGTTATAACACAATTAAATGACGTGCAAGACTGTTAATATCTAGGTACAATATTTAATAATATCCGAATATTCCTTTAATTGCGTCACATATTTAACAATTATTATACTCATTATATATTATTCATGTATACGAGTAGATTCAAAATGAACTACGTTTTTATAAATGATAAAATAAAATAATAATACTAACAAGTATATTAATTAAGTAATGATCTAATTATGGGTAGGCATTTTTAATGTTTTTACCAAAATATATAATCCCAATTTAATTGAATACTATTAATAAACATAATCACGTTGTTTCTCAAAAAAACTTTAACTGTATAAGAAATGTTAAGTTAATAGAAACAATTTTTTATAATGTTTTTAATTTATATAATTATACCGAATAATGAGTAACGGAGATTCATGATAAATGTTCAAAAATAATAATAATATTATTATTCCAATATTAATCTTAAAATAAATAAAAATAAGTAATATTATTTTACTATCTGATGAGATATTATACCTAAAATAAATTTTAGACATTTTAAGGCCATTAAGTGTTTGTAGGTTTTTTAACAGGATTATTACGGTGGAAAATGTGTGGTTGGTTAGAACCTTAGAACACGTGCATGTTTGACGAAGATTTGTCACTAAAACCCATGTGAGGAACTACAGTGTACCAGCTGATACTTGAACACGGAACACGTTTTGTGACTGAATATAACCACCGCGCCACACCAGGCCACAAAATAAATTTTATTATCTATCTATAATACTGCTATCAATAATTTATTTTTCTATGATTAATACTGTTAGCTGAATATGGTTATTTATAGTTATATTTAAAGTAAATTTAAAATATCTATAAACAACCCAAAATAAACAAAATATGTTGAATATTATTTTAAATGATAATATTAAGAATATTTAGTGAAAATTGCAAACTTGTAGAGATTTTTGAAGCTCTTAAATTTAAAACTACCTATATGCTTTTCTTCAAAAACAAATTTATCAAAAAATCATAATTATATTGGAAATAAGTTGAAAATCACAGAATTTTTACTGATGCAATAAGCGATGACACATTGACACACAAAAATACACATGATTATTAAATTAAATTATTCGGTCAAAATATAAAATAGGTAGGTACCTAAACCCTATATCAATTTTAGGAATTGTATCCTAGTCCCCCGATATATTAATTTATGCACATTTCAATAGGAAATAGATACAATTCATTATTTAGATATAATGATTAACTATTTTAATAGGTGCCTATTATATTGTATTGAGGTTTGAGATTATTGAATTTGAATTATTTGAATTTAAGAGAGATAGAGAGATAAAGAAAAATAAACAAAGCGTCGTTTTTTTTCTGGGGCATAGATAATCAATTTATTAAACACGAAAAAAAAATACTGAAATACGGTAGTATTCCCTAATGCCTCTTAAAATATTACCGCTGTAGTGAACTACAAATTACTGTAGTACACATTAATCTGGTTATGAATCTTTACTGTAAAATGACACAATTATATATCTATATTTTACTAAATACGTTTAGGCTGTGGATATATGTATAAAGTTATGTATAAAAGGTGTAAACATTTAAAAAACTAACAAGTTCTTGATGAATACTATATGTATATCTAATATTAGGTATATAATTATATTATGACATTAAACAAAATAATCATAATGTTATTTGTATCATATTTATTAGGTAGGCAATATGCATTGTATTATTTGATTTCAGTTATTTAAATAGGTAAATATATAATATATTAATACTGTGTACCCAGGCAACTAAGTTTTTGTAGGCCTTATATAAAACTTCCAATAATATAAAACAACCCATTTACAAGCGATACATGGGTGTTTCATACACGATTATTTCTATTATTATAACCTTCACGGCTTCACCACTTACTGATTTGACGACTCGACATTTTTTTCACGCAGATTCATAAAAATCATCGTGCCATGGTAGGTGGAGGGGGCCTTGAGAGGAGTAAATTGTCAGGTATTTTAACATTACAAACTCACACACAGGATTTTGAAGAATTAAATATTAATAATTTTGTCAAATATTTAAGAGGCAGTCAAATAGGACAAATGAGTTGTGTGTAAATAATTACTAAGTTATCGTGCCTTTTAATACGATTGAAGGTAATCGCGGTCGACTGAACTAACACGGGATAATTAATATTGTACCATAGTAATAAGAAGTAATTACATAGGCGTAGCATGGTTGATTTTTTTGAGGGGGCTATAGCCTTTTTTTCCTCGTAGAATCAATGATGCTGCTGGAACTTCTTGTGAATTATTTCAGCGAAGGGGCTAGGACTATAATTTGGGTACAAACATGTATAAGTACTAACAATTTAACTGAAGAAAAATTTAAAGGAATAAAATATAAAAAGAACTAAATAAGCATATATTTAAGTTTAATATAAATAAATAAAATACCATATATCATATTATCAAATACATATTTTATAATTGAATTAAGTGTAAAAAAAAAAACATTTTAAATAGGAAATTATTACCTACAGTATCAAGTTTAAACGTCTACTTTTTTGCGCAAATATATTAAGAACATCTTCAGAATTAATAATATTAGCTAAGTCCCTTTCAATATGAAGTAATGATAGATAAGTACTGTACTTACTACGTGTATGTTTTCATTTATTGTTCATAGTTCATTATATGAAATATAAAATAAATTTAATATTAATGATATTCCGTAAAAAATGTCATTGAATAATTTTGAATACCTAACGACCAAACACCACTCGGGTGTTATGAACGACGATTAATCAAAATGGAAAATATGTAACATAATTGTATTAACATTATATTAAAATATAATATGTTATACTTGGTGAATAGATCTCTATCTAATATTCTATTGTGGGTATACAGTGCTCGAATTGAGGGGTACGCAGGGGGACGGAGCTCCAGTGCCATAGAAACCGCGGTGCGGGCGGTTCATTGCACCGGGGCCCCGAGTTGCAATTTCTAATATGAGGCCCATACTTAAATAAAATAATATAAGAATTAAGAATCTATGCTGATAAAATTTTTTTTCATAAGATCATAATATAATGATAATGCCGTTAGCACTTTGTTATTTTAGTATAATATAGCACAGCCAGGCTTCAAATTAGCACCCCCAGTTTCCAAATAATAACATGTAATAATATAATTATTACGCCTTAAGTCGGATTCAAAACTACGGGCGTGGAAGTATGGTTACAACTGGTAACCAAAGTTTAACCAAGTTTAAAAGTTGAGCGGTATTCAACTCTTGGCATCCTTGGTTTTAGCTTGGTTATACCACCATACCAAGAGTTAAACGTCCAATCAGAATGTGGTTTGATCAACACGACACGACACACGACATAGCAGTTAATCCGGCTTTATGTAGACAGGTACTTGGGGGCAGTCCCATTATATTACACACGTATTGACCAGGTAACTGTTTGTAACTATGTTGGTACATGGTAATAATATATATGGTGTGATATAGAGGAACCGCAGTCCTTGTGGCGTAACGATAGGGTGGCGCTATAATGAGCCAAGGGCCCATGACTCTAGAGGGCACATAAAAAAAATATAGTACATTAAAAACAAAATCACTATTATAGCGAAATTTATAAATACGATTCTCTTTAAAAATATATGTATATTCTTGTAAAATAAAATAAATGATCACGATTATATTTATAAATTTTTTTATTTACCAGTCCGTCAACATTGTCGATATTCATATTATTATACACATAATGATATTGTTAATTGTAGAACGGAAATAACAACGAAGCATATCGCAATCGCTTGTCTTTGAAACCGAGCGTAACATTTATATTTTATACTTAGATACTAGATTATAATTTAGATTTTACAAATTATAAACCTAACTTCTAAAATTCTCCAGTCAAAACTCAAAGTCAGTTGATTTAGATAATGCATCCAATTTATTAAAAAACTGTTATGAACAATTAAAAGAATATAGATGCAATTTTAATGATCTCTTGGAAGAAGCAAAAATAGTTGCTAAAAGTTGGTCTATCTCTACAGAGTTTGAAAACAAACGCCGTAAAGTTGTAAAAGGATATTTCGATGAACCATGATGTATACTGATATGCGTTTAACTTGTCCAGAAAGCTTATTTCGTGTAACTATTTTTAATAAAACGTTGGTTATATTAATAAATCAAATAAGTAAACGTTTTTCGAGTTTTCATGAATTAATGCTAAATTTCAAATGTTTACAACCATCTTTTCTTACATCAGCAACAGATTTAGAGCTTTTAAATGAAGCTACGAAGTTGGTAAACACATATGATAAAGACATATCAAAAACATTTACAAGTGAAATTTTAGCTGTAAGATCAACTCTTAAAAATCAAATAAGTCAACTTAATTCAACTAGAGATCTTGCTCAACTTTTAATGGTGAAAAAATCATTCTTTAACAGTCAATTTCCCAGAAGTATGTACTGCTCTTTTATTATTTTTGACAATTCCTGTTACATCTGCAAGCGCGGAACGGTCATTTTCCAAACTAAAAATTATTAAAGGATATTTAAGAAGTACAGTGATGAAAGATCCCTTAAGTGGCCTGGTGTTAATCTCAATCGAACAAGAAACAGCTCGAGAAGTTGAATAGGTACAAGTTAATGAATCAGAGTATTGAGTTTTCTAACGTAGGTATAGACTATAAAGAACGTTTTATAACATTAAATTATTACATAGAAAAATGACAATTTAGCAACCTACAACAGTAGGTAAGAGTTATTGAAAAACTTAATACGCCTACAATATGAACTTATAATAGTTTAATATCTTAACAAAATATAAAATGTTCAATCCAAAAATAACTGTCTCTTATAAGGTAGGTAAACCTACCAAAATTGAAATTGTTTTTAAATAAAAAATATCAACTTTTTATATGATATATATTATACTATCTACAACCATATTATCTATAGTCTATAGAAGTATAAATACATGGTTTTTTTACTTTTTTGTTTTTGAATTGATGACACCGCAGAAACTGATTTTACAGTACGTAAGTACATCCATCACGAAAATAATACCTACCTATTTAAAAAAAAAAATTTATTATTAATTTAAAGACTCGACATCTAAGGACTAAGGTTATTAGCTGATCCCCGGAGTACCTGGTGGAGATGCTTCGGTCTTGGCTGACTGATAGAACGCTGCTGACTGGTGAAGAGATGGTGGAGAGGCTGGTGACCTGCGGAGTGCCAGCCTTGAGGAACGTCGCCTATGATTCTCAGTGTTGGGTAGTAACGTAACGAAAGTAACGCGTTACTGTAACGGCGTTATTTTGCTTGTAACGCGTTACGTAATTTCATTAGAATTATTTCCAAGTAACGAAAATTTAATGGAAATTACTTTTGATAAGTAATTTCTATTGAATGACGCGTTACAGTTTCGAATTATTAAGTACCTACCTTTTTCGAATTGAAAAAAAAATATGTCTATAATACAGACATTATTATCTAGTATAGTAATATACTATGTATATTTATCAAATCTCTTTATACAGCTGATCTCACAATTTTGAATTCAATGACATTAGTAAAGAATATTTTTATTAAATACAACACACCTTTACCATCCAGTGCTTCTGTAGAGCGATTATTTAGTGTTTCAGGGGATATTTGTGCTAAATAAAGGTTGCATATGATTGACAAAAATTTTAAAGATTTTAAATTGTAAAGATACACAATATTGTGTAAAGTTAATTTAAAACATAAATAAATATAAAATAATAATATTGTATTATATTGATTATAAAGTATATAAGTATATATTGATTTCTTTTTCAAATTATATCTTTTTACTATAGGTAATGTATTTCTAGTAAGATTATTGTCAGGCACAATGATAATATTGTTAAAATATATTTAAAACTATAAAATAGGTATTTAAAAATATTTTTATTTATTTTTGTAACGAGAAAGTAATGAGTTACTTTTCAATTTGAAAAGTAAAGTAATTTCATTACAATTTTTATTAGAGTAACGAATATAGTAATTTTATTACATTTCTCTCTAAGTAACAAGTAAAGTAACTTTATTACCTATTAAAAGTAATTTACCCAACACTGATGATTCCCTCCTGACGATGGACACGCCACCCGGGGTGCAGCTCGTCGGCTTCGCGGACGATCTCGCGGTCGTGGGAATGGCCGTGGCCGGGCACCAACTCGAAGACGCTATCAATCCCACACTGATGGCCATTGACGACTGGATGCGGAGTAGGGGCCTGGAGTTGGCTCATCAGAAGAGTGAAGCGGTGATCCTGTCTCGGATACGGGCGTTTGTCACACCTCGACTGACGATCAACGGCCACCTGATCCCAGAGGCGCCGACTTTTAGATATTAGCGCGGGGGCAAACTCTTCTATTAAGTGAAAAAAAATTCTATAGTATGCTGTAGTTTACTTACCGGGAGGAGTAATTACCAAATTGTCCCTTGACTCTATTTCAATACTCCTCTAGGGTGCTATAAACATATTTGTTTATAATTTATAAATAATATTATTTGAATTGAAAATTTTTCGTTTATATACTATAGGTAATGGTAATAAAATCAGTTCCGTCTCTATATTTCGGGAAAAATTGAAATGACAGATGTATTTTTAGACAAAATATAAAACCAAATAGTAGTGAGCGTCGAGCGATCCATAGTATTTATAGATCATATTTAGGTAATATACAAATGTACAATCGTCGATGTTCTAATGAATATTTTCATGTTATAATCAGCCCACACGAACACAACGAAGGCAGCCCACTCAGCCGCTGCTCTGTCCAGGCTTATGCCGAACATAGGTGGACCGGTTCAGTGGAAGAGGAGACTGCTAGCGTCCGTTGTAGAAAGTCAGATTGTTGTACGCCGCTCCCGTCTGGATCTCCGCCATCACAGATGTCGCCAGAACCAGAGCGATCTTGATCAGAGGACCGCCGCCATGAGGGTGATCCGGTCCTACCGCACCGTGTCGGACCAGGCCGCTCTGGATCTGGCCTGCATGCCACCCGCCGATCTGCTCGGATTGGAAAGACGCAGTATCAGGTCCCGACTACGCGCCGTTTTGGAACCCGGCGAACAACGACCTTCCAAAGCAACCGCAAAAAGCGAGGCGAGAAGAAACGCTACGATCGGTGCCTGGCAGGCTAGATGGCAAGCGACCTCAAAAGCTGCACGGACGCGCTGCGTCATCCCTGACTTGGGGAGATGGCTGGGAAGGACCGTCCCGTGGGTGCCTCTGACGTTCCACATGGCACAGGCACTCACGGGCCATGGTTGTTTCCAGTGGTAGGTACCTCCATCGTATGGGCAGGGCCACACCAGTCCACGTTGCTGGCAGTGTGCAGACGACTCGGACACCGCCGAACACACGTTATTCCAGTGCGTCTACTGCGAAGGATTTCGGGAAGCTCTAACCTCCCGGCTAGGTCGTCGACCGAACACCATCGACGTGCCCGACACAATCTGCGGTCCAGTGTTCGAGACTCTGCCGCTGGATCCAATCGATAAGCAAGCGGTTCTTATAGAAGCCGAGGAAGTTTTTAAACTTTTTTATCGCATGGTGGAAAACATCCTTACTACGAAGGAGGATGAGGAACGGCGTCGTCAGGCCGCAGAAAGACCTCCGAATTCACCGAACTAATTAATAATTACGCATACCTATAGTTAAGTTTCTAAAAAATGTAGCCGAAGGCAAGTTCTCGATATTATTGTATAACATCCTATTGTAATAGCTAGCGAACGGGAGACTGGCCCGTCGCAGCTACTTAAATGTGTAATTGGTTATTTTTATCAATAAACGATGGGGGCCGAAGGAGAATAGTATTGGCATCATGGTTCCTCCTCCGGTTCTCGATACTAACGAAAAAAAAAAAAAGGTTATTAGCTGAGTATGAACAACAGCAAAAGTTAAAATTATATACAATGTACTTAATTATACACAACATATTTACCTATTCATATGAAATGTAATTGCGGTTATATTTTATTATTAGGTAACTACTTATCTACCTATCTTGTATCCTAATACTATTGTCAGCAGGTATTATAGATTAAAATAATATATCTGTCATTTGTCAAATGCCTATAAAATAATTACCTGAATTATTAAGTATCAAAAAACACCAACAGATTGTAAAAACAGCGTGTAGAATGTTCAACATTTAATAGCACAACAACAATTTTAATTAGACAAGTATTTGAAAACGAAATAATCGAAATATACATCTACATAATAAAGAAGGTGCGACCTATTAATTATTATTATTTTATACGTAGGTATTTTCGTTTAAAATTAAATAGTATAATATATTTTAATTGAACTAATTGAAGAGTACAATATATATAATACTATGTTCAAATATCCAAACAACGTGCTCTGACCCGTATTGTATGTCTTCTACTAAGTACCCAAAGCCGACCATGAATAAATTTGCCACATCCCCATTTTCATGTGTAATTAGAGGACAGAAGTTGACGAGTCTCAGATCTGGATAAAGGTCCGCACGCGAGGATCTCAAAACTTTACGAAATGCCAAAGGAATAAATAACCCAGGTCAAGATGCATCAGTGGACAATTATATTTAACTTGAAAATTATTTACAAAGACGAGTGACTATGATGGCTACTAATTCCTTCTGCTTTTGTGAATGTTTTATTTCATTTCGAAGGTTAGGCCATGGTTGAATGACTAGTAGTTAGGGCCAAACACTTTTGGCTGAAACTGAGAATGGCAATATAAGTATAGCCATTATTTTGGGTGTGGTTTTAATGTTTTATAGGTACTATTATGTATCCGTTTGAATTAGGTAGCTGCAGCAAATGGTTCTGCATTATAGACAGACTGGGATGACAAACTGTCAAGTCTTTATTTTAAATTACCTGTGTAATTGTGATACCATATTATAACATTATTGGATTATACAAAATACTATTATTTTATTTTTGCCCGAAAAAGTTTTAACTATCTATGTAAACGGTTATAAATAAATATTTTTTATTTATTACTTAATCGTATTAGGAAAAGTAAATAAACACTGTTCCAATATATTAATATATAAATTATATTTTAATTATTATGTAGTCTGTTTAGCATTTTGACTACAAATTTGTTGTAAAATCCTTCATCCCTCTTAACCAGTAACGTGCATACTGGAAGGAGGGATTCAATCATTGGTAATTGAATTACTATATGTAAAAATATAAAATATAACATAAAATTAATACAATTTTAAAATATTTTGATATATGTATAATTGTTTTACATAACCTTCCCCATTGAAAATATCTGTATACCTAACTGCTCCCAACAACATACACTAGATTTCAGAACCATTCCAAACAGTGTTCCAGATAAAGAAAGGTATAACTACATTGAGTGTCTGAGTAGCACCTAAGCTAGATTCCTATGAATCTAATAAAATACATTAAAAATCCATCATTGACTTGGGTATACTCAGTACATGCTTAGGACGAAAATTTTCACCAATTTGTATCACTTTGAGTCTATTTTATCATACAGTTTTTAAGCATTTAAAATATAAAATGATGACATAGCATTGTAGGTTTGTTGTTAAAGGTATACCGCTGCTGAGAGATAATTTGCATTGTACTTTAAAATAACTATGATATATTTTCAGTACATTTCAATTGTAATTCAAATAGAATACAAAAATAATTCAGAAAAAAATACAAAAATAAATTTGTAAACATTTCTCTACAAATCTTTGTGCCCCAACAAAATAATTGGTAATATTATTTTGTTGTGATATAGTTAATAATATAAAAATAACCCTATGTGTAACAAAAAAAGAAAAAATAATTGATACATAAAAAAAATAATTTTTCTAAGCTTAAATAATTTAGTCAATATTACACATTTCATCAAAATTACAGTTTTGAAGTTCATTCGTAAACAGTTGTTTAAATTTTTCATACGAACAAAGACCATCTTTGCAACCATTAAAATGGACAATTCTTTCTTGGTGCAATGTTAATATCTTTGTTTCATTATTATGACACCTAAAAATAACAAGAACACAATAATATGTTTAACATAATGTATTCACCCATCATAAAACCAATAAATGGAAACATTCAATACTTGTATAAAACAAATGCAATATTTGAACCAAAAGGATCAATTTTTGAAGTCCTCCACTGTCGATTCTCCATATTAATATAGTTGTCATGCTTTAATTTATGTTCATCTTTATAAAGACCTAACAATCCAAGCATTTTCAAAATTGTACCCGAGTGGGTAAAATAGAAAATACCATTTTTGCTATTTAAATCTTGATCACTGTAAGTATAAATTAAATTAATTAGATTACAAATATTTCAATTACTAGATGTAAAAATTACTTACTCAAAATATTCAATTGCATTTTTTAATAAGACACAAGCTTGCTTGTATGATAACTCATAAGCATAACCATCTATTAAATAATGCTTCAAATCTTCACTATATTCGAAAAGCTATAAATAAGAACTATAATTAGATGGAGAATTCTTTCAAGAGAGAAAATAATATTGTTTTTGAACAGTATTAACTTTTTATAATTTTATATGTTTAAAGTTTGTATCTTATAATTAGAGCGCAGATTTCTGTGCAATTGCATATTTTTTTCTTTTTAATATTTTTGGATTGTTGTCAGTTATGCCGACAAATCATCATAATTTTAAGCTAATGGTGAAATTTTTTTTTGCATTTTTCTGCATATTTAAAGGTTATTGCATATTTTTGCATATTTTAACAAAATTCAAAATTTATTGCATATTGAAGCGAAAATTTAAAAAAATGTATAAAATAATATTTTTTCAAGTAGAAAAATTAAAACTAAATTTCATAGTTACTAAATAATAATTTATATATGTATATATTTATTTAAATCTTTATAAGATAAATAATCGATTACGACATAAAGTAATGCTGTGTCAGTCGCTTATCAACATATCACTCGACACTTGGTTACATCGGTTAGCTAGAAGATCTTTATCAAGACCTGACAATACTAAGTTGCTTCAAATATGCCCCAATAACGTCGGTTGACGTCGAACGTTCATTCTCTTTAAAAATATGTTAACCGATAAACGACACAGCTTCACAGAAGAAAAACTTGAAATGCATATGATTATTAATTTTAATAATAAATAAAATTTTAAAAATAAATTAAGTATTTCAGAAAATTCCATATTTTTTTTTTTTATTAAGTATTTAAATAATTAATTATTATCAGTTTTACTGTAAATTTTAAATAAATAAAAATGTTTGCATATTTTTTACATATTTTCGTGATTTTGACTGCATGTTTTTTTATATATATTTTCATGATTTTAACTGCATATTATATGGCATATTTCAATACTTATAAATGCATAAAAATCCGCGCTCTACTTATAATACTTTTCATTACTGTCTTGATTAGCAAATACTAATAAAACAATCATTCATTATATTTACTAGGAAGTAAGAGTGCCCAACCTTTTGAAAAGACTGAGACATATTGAGTGAGTAGAAGTTGTCAGTGCCCCCATATATTTTTACAATATAACATTTTATTTCTAATTATACGGTTCAAAAATTAAACTTCAAAATTAAAAGGAAAAAAAAAATTTTAAATAACAAAAAAACTATGTGAAATTTGATTTTTTTTGTGAAAGTAGTGAATCAAATGGATTGGTAAAAATTGTGATAATCGTTAAACAGCTTTTAAGGAATTAGTTTGAAATATTGATTTAATTCTCTCTTGGTATCTTATTCATGGTACTTTATTCTTTTAAGTTTTAAATCTAAAACAATTATTAACACAATATATAGGTACATAGTAACGAAAAGTGAGTGATAAGAAATGATACGTTTTTTAAGGTAGATGTAATTAATGAAAAATTAATAAAGAAAACTGATAAATTTTTTTTAAAGTTGAATATCGAATTTTAACTTAATACATCAGGTTTAAACTATGATTTTTATGACAATTATATCAATAAAAAATTGTGTTACAAATACACAAAAAATATGACTATTTTTATGAACATTTTGAAATCAGTGCTAGAATTTATTAATTAAAGATGCATTTTCAGTCCCTGGGCAATATTGTTTGAACTTTGAAATATGTTACTAATTAGTTGATTTTTATGTAATCCATTTGAGTTTGATTGTTTAATCACCCGGTTCAAAAATTAATGTGGGCTCTTACTATTGATATAGGATTTCGATAACGATAATGTTAATAACATTTAAATACTACTATATTAATTCAATGTTTATTTTATTTTTCAATATGTTTTATAGTTGTATATTCTTATTATAATTTATTTATTCATAATACATTTTAGTAATTTATGGCTTTGAAATAGAGACAGGGACCAAATGAAAATCTTTCATGAGTCAAATGGATTGGACACCCCTACTGTATACTATTGAAATAGAAATGAACTATAATTACATATTTGAAATTAATTACCATTAAATCAGTTTTATTAAAAATTGAACACCATGGTGAAACTTTATTTTTCTCCCAAGCGGTTTCAAAAGCACAATATGTATATATATTCTTGGCATCCTCTTAAATAAATAATTATGTTTATTTTATTTCCATAAACAATGAAATTAATGAGTAAAATATTAACTAACTAAATGTTAAAGTGTAATCAAGTCCAAGTCTTGAAGATAAACTTTTAAGAGTGACATTAGTCAATTGAGATTCAACAAATTGTTGGTATTCAACTAATGCTGAAGAGGATTTTTTAACATCTTTTCTCCATTTTTGGCAAACTTTATAAAACTAAAAACAATTAAATAGACATATTTTTAGACAGATTATTTTTATAAAATAAATATTTACCAACACAATGATAAAATTATAATATTGTATTAAATAAAATTAACTATAACAGCAATCAAAATAACATGTCAAAATGTGTAGTTAGAACACTTAGAACTATTGTAATATGTTATAACTTATTATTTATATTTATGATTTAAAATAAAAATACAATAGTAATGCATTTTAAAATTTGAAAATAATTCTGAGTAAAAAAAGAACGTACTAGTTTAAATTTCTTCAATAATTTTAATTAATTTTTCTTACCATCACCACACATAGGGTATTTTTACCACAATATCTCTTTTATATACTCCGTGTTCAATAGTTAAACAATTTTTTTAAGGAACATAAAATATATGAAAATAATATACTTAATTCAAGTATTTCATCCAAATCCAAATCAATTAAAAATTATAAGTTATCGATTACATCTCTGAATATGAATAAATTTCAATATCAAGTAAAATACCTACTAGAATATTAGACAGTACATTGTATTATATTTTAAGTTTAAAAGGATGTAAAAAATAGTTTTATAATTTACCTACCCTTAATAACGGGTCTTTAGCTAATGGTTCATCAAATAATACTTTCTTAATATCATTTCGTCCAAACAATCCTATTGCAAATTGCTTAGCACTTACTCTAGTCCTTTGAGTATCAGTAAACCTAAACTATAAAAAAAATTAATAAAATATAATTGCCATATGAAAACAATATTTTACCAAAAAGTTTGTATTTTCATACGGTTGATTCAATAAATGAGGAAATCTAAGTTGCATACGTTCAGCAATTGCTAAAAGTTCATCCTCTCCTTCTTTGGTTAATCGTTTTTGATCATCTATTTCTTCATGAGGTGTCCATGATTTTATTTTATCTTTATTGCATAGATTGCCTGAAAAAGACCATAATTCATTTTTATTACATAGGTTTATACAACTTATATTTACTCAAAATTGTATGATCATTTATTAAACAGGTAATTTTTTAGACTATATGCATAGAAATAAACTATAAAATAATCTTATCTTTAAGTTTAAATATATACTTTTAGACTTAAGTTATAGACATTATGTTATGTAACCAAAGAATAAAGATTAATTCATTAAGTATATAGAAATTTTTTTTTTTTATTTGAATTAAGCCTCGGCAACTATGGCCATTGGCAACAATGGGTTTAACTCTAAATTATTAACAAGTTATATAATTTACATATTAAATACTATTGATAAGGTTGCACTTAGTAATAAAGGTTATTATTTGTCTTATGTTGTCTGGGTGGAAGGCTTCTGACAGGATAGAAATTATTGAGAGGTGCATTGACTTGTATGTTACATTATGTAAAACACATTTATAACAGCAAAAATAAATTATGTATTAATTCATATTGCGTTAATGGCCTAGATGTAGATTCTTAATAAAATAAAAATAAAATTCAAATTTTTATCAATCAAAATGAACAATTATTTTTTACTTTATAAATAAGTACTCAAGTTTGGAATACTATTATAACTAGTTAAGTAACAAATTTTTTTTAACATGTATGATTTCTACTCAAAAATATTATTTTTTACTAATTGTATGATAGGTGTTTTAACCCCAAAAGACATTTTTGTAAGTTTAGCATCAACATATTTTTACTAGTGATAATAATCTGTGTATTAATATTAAAATTAACTAACTTATTAATGTTAAATTTAAAGGTAAGAATGCTCTTGAGGGTGTATCGAAAGTTTTTTTTGATATTTCAATTTTGAAGTAAATTACTAGTTATATGTTATAAAATGCTCATAGCTTACTTTGAAATTAAAATATAAAAAAACAACATATCTGATAACCTTAATAATATTCTTAACTTAAAATTTGAAATAAGCTCAATTAAAATTGATTTTTTTTTTGTATCAACACATATGATGTGTTATAGTAAGATGAAATCAATATATGCGGGTACAATTTACTCTTAGTAGATAGATACCTATATTAAAAAACAATTTCATCTTAATACTAAATATATAAGAACTTGAATTATTTACTTACATTCAATCAAATTGTTTACTATGTCTTTTTGAATTTTGAGTAATCTGTCTTTAACGAATTGATCTAATTCTTTACCGGGTGTCCTTGTACCATGTCTTTGGACTAGCCAAATTTTCCATGCCTTACAACCTTAGAATAAAATTAAAATAAAACAAAACAACAGACAAATATAATGCTTACTTAGGTACGTTAAATATACACAATAATAAAACATTGACATATTTAAAATATATCAATTATTGGACAAGCAAAATGCCCACTTACCTTCAAAGTTGACCGATTCAGTGTTATAGTTGGCTACATATCTATATGGAGTTTTTGATGATAAATGATGAGAATAATCACTGTACAAACCATTACACTGGTCTATACTATGTATATGGCCAATTAAACTGCACACTATTGCTGTGACTACAACTAACATGATGTGAACAATATCCACAGGTGTCTAGTCTTAGAAGTAAATAACTGACGAGAAAAAAATAATTATAAAACCAATAATATATTATTTTAAACAATTATTCACTTACGCTCTTTATTGGTGTACTGTACACACTGCAACTAAATGTAAGATTTTTAATATTTTATGGTATACAGTCATACCTTTTTATAGCAGTCAAATTAAAAAGTTTTGTCACAAATTAACACAAATTAACACATGGCAATACTTCTATATTAGTATATTACCACTACTACTGCTACAAAATAATTTAAAATAAAATTATTTATCTACTATATAGTATGTACCTAATTATTATTTTTTAAGCCCACAATCCACAATCTAGTATCTACAATCTACATAAAATATTATTAAATAATATTTATGTAAATAATAAATATTGATTTTAAGAAGTGATAACAACGACCTTCGTGATAGCATATAACAATATTATAGTGATAGCATAGACTAATAAATTAAAATTGTTAATAATAGGTCTATGAGTGATAGTCGATAGAGTTCTTATTTTCTTAATTCATATTTAATAATTTTTTCCTTTACGTTTGTTCTTTCAGTTCTTTGCTGTTACTGTGATTATCATAGATATATTATTATAACATAAAATTATGATTATGAATAATTATGATTATTTAAGTCCATCTCCAGTCCGTCTATAGAATAGATGTTAATAATATTCTATATTATCACTTATTATAAGACAGATTATCCATAATCCATGTCGGTACTTATTACTTAACAGAAATCTGAAATACAGAAAATATAATATGGAGTCCGTTAAGTCCGTTTTAAAAAAAATGACTGACCACTTACGATTTTTTGAGTAGCATGGAGAAATGATTCATTGATCAGTTAAAATAATTAGTTTTTGGTCTTTGGATAATTAAAACTTTTAGTGTCTTATTACATCTTTATGGTTTGATTCAATTATTAAAAATATTAAACAATTAATATGCTATTGCACTAGGGTCAATACGAATATTACGTAATCACCAAGGTATGTAATAACTTTAATGATCATTAATTATTACAAAAAAACAAGGTTGATGCACCACACATTAACATTTTGCTAATTTATTTTAATTTTGGTCATTTTACACTTAGAGTTGAATATCTACTTGCACTTATTATCATGAATCGCTTTATTTTCAAAAGTACACAATATGCTATGAAAAATAAACTTTTACATGATGTAAAAAATACAACTTTCAAGCACGAAATTTTACATGCCAAAGGTAAGGGGCCTAATTAATGTTCTTCTTAAACGTAGTATTAGCACTCATAATTAAACCTAAATTTTCCAATATCTTTATGTTTTCCATTTTCCATTTACAAGCATATTTTAAATATAAAATTGTGTGGCAGTAATATTTTTACTTTGGTACTTAAACTTGTCGGTGTTTTGTTATTCTTAAGATTTTTATTTAAAGAACCTTCCAAACAGATGCTAAAATAGTTTATTTTTTCAGGAAATTTTAGTATTAAAATTCAATACAAAATAATTGATGGTCTATTTGTCTTATATCATACTGAAGTACCTGTTGAACATAGAGGTCAACAACTTGGATTTTTAATTTTTCAAGTATGTATAAACCATGACTAAATAAATAGGTATGATAACAAAAAAACTGTTTTCGTCCGGTTTGCGCATATCCACATTATGCTATATACAAAACCATTGGTCGTAGTTCTCTGCATTTCATTGGTGCACATGTCACTAGAATGTAATAGAAACGGAGAACCTCGCGATAGATGAGGCAAACGCGGTTGCGTATCACAAAGTTGTCATCATACTTATTTATTTAGGCTTGGTATAAACTATGTGTTGTTGGCGTCTGATTTATTATTTTGATCTATTAATAACAACTTATTAAATATTTTATCATGCATTTAATTAATTCAATAGAAGTAGATACAGGCTAGGTTAGTCTATTTTTCCGAAATTTCAGGGATAGGCAGTTTCCTTAGTCTTTTCCTGGCCATGTCACTGATTTAACAAATTATAAATTTCAATGAATTTGGCTTAATAAATCCATATTTTGCATTACTAATTTTGAATCTAGAACATTTTAAACACCGTATATTGGGTGTTAGTTTGATTGAAACTGATTATGATATTTATGTATGTTTTTATATTTTTACTCTTTCTCTTATGTTCATTGATATTTTTAAAGTAATGATGTACCTACTTATTGTATACTTACTGTCAAATAATAATAATCGTGTATGAAACTTATTTCTAATGATCCCTCTTTTTTTTTTTTTTTTTTACAGGAAGTAATTGACTATTTGGTAAAGCATAATATACAAACAGCTTTATACTGTCCCTTTCTCGTAAAAAGTCTGAAACTATATCCAAATGGAAATATTAATATCATCAAAAAGTTACCTGCAACTGACAAACTATCATTTTAAAAATATTATGGTAGAATATCATAATAATTAAAGGACTATAGTCATATATTTATCAAGTTAATTTACCCAGTAGTTTATATAATAAAATAGGAACCCAGTGTATCCAAATAAAATAAAATGGATTTTGAACTCATACAATATTACCTAAGAACAAAATATTACCATAGTGCACAACTATCTGGATCTAAAGCTATTCAAATTAATCAAAATAGTTCAGTTTATCAACTTTATTATGGTCTATCATTTGTGCTTCAAAATAAACTGTCTAAAGGACTGACCATACTGGATGCTTTAGTTAAAAATACTGACGTTGGATTAGCTTCTACACTAGTAATGATCCATGCCCATAAACAATTTGAGGTATTCATATTTTTAAATTACCATATACTAAAATCATTAACTTGATTAGTTGTATTATTTAATATTTTTTGATACTATAGTTTCCTGATACCAACACAATAAACATGTTAGAACTCACTGTCACAGAATGCAGTCCTTCAGAAATTGTACTCTATCATGCTGCAAATGTTATGATGCTGTGTGATTGTCTTGAAAAATCCAAAATCTATGTTGACCAACTTTTATCCAAGTTTCCAAGTTCAGTTGATGGTTATTTAGTTAAAGGGTGGTTGGAACTTAAAGAAAACAATCTTAAAAAAGCTAAAAACTGCTTTAAAGCCGTTCAATCACAGGTGAGTTCTTTTTTCAGTGGCAAGTTATATTTAATATTTATATATTAATATATTTTAGAACAATGATTCAGTTGGAGCTTATCTTGGTGAAGCAGCAACTTTAGAATTTGCTGAAGCTATTCAGATGTTAAATCAACTCATTGTTAAACTACCTGACTTTTTACCGCCTTTTATCGAGAAATTAAATCTTTACACGAGTGTACAAAAATGGTCCGATGTCGTTGAAACTGCTGATCGTATATTAGGCATAAAATCTGACTGCCCATTAGCTATAATGGTTTGTTAAAAAATTCTACCTCACTTAAAAAACTATGTATAACCTTATACCTATTATTTTATTTGTAATGATACGTATATAGCTTATATAACTACTTTTAATTATTTTCAGGCGAAAATTCTGTATAACATAGTTGTTGTTGGGAAATATGAAGAAATACCCGATGAGTTTTTTAAAACCATTGAAAAATCGGAACCAATCCCAAATTTATTTGTTCAGTGGTCTTCAGCCATATCTCGAACTTGTGGTCAACATAAAACCATTATCGATGAGTGTATTCGTGCTATGCAAATTGCTATTGATTTGGAACCAAGTGTCAATAATAAACTAGAACTTGCATATCAAGTTTATTTATCTGGACAATATAAAGAAGCTATACAACTGTATAGTGATTTATCTAACGCAGAACCTATTCCTAAAGCAATGGAAGGGATAATTTTGTGTCAGATTAAAATGAATGACGTTAATGTTCAAGTAAATGTTTTCGATATTTCATAACAGTTTATCATAGTAAAAAAATACTCAATGTTATTTTTAGGTTGAAAAAGAAATTGAATTGCTAAATGAAATTAGAGGAGAATTAAAATCAAGCGAACTTATCTTCATAAATGCATATTGTACAAAAAATAATGAAGTGAAATCAACCTTAATAAAATTAGCAGTTGAAAAGCAGTTTGATTCTATCACTCATTTATCATTTGGCCCAGAATACTTGATACAACTTAATCCAAATATGATAATGATGTTTTTGAAACACTTGTCTGATAGCACCTATAAAGAAATTGCCTTAGAAAAGATTTTAAATGTTTGCCCTGGACTTATTGATTGTTGGTTAATGCTTGGAAATATTCAAAATATAAAAAAAGCTCATAAATCACTAGAAAAAGTATTAGAACTAGATCCTACAAATTCAGAAGCACATCTTATGATTGCTAATCTTTTGATAAAGCAGGTAAATTGTTTTTTTTTTTTTGTGATTTTTATACCTAGAAATTTCAAAATTAAGTTGTTAATAATATATATGTATGTATAAACATTTTTTTTTGTTAAGGGTCATTTTGCAAATGCTTCTAAAAGCTTGGATTTAGGTCTTAGCTACAACTTATCAATTAGTAATTGGCCCTTATATAGTCTATTAAATGGACTTGTTCATAAACATTTTGAAAGGAATAATGAATGCATTCAAGATTTAGAAAATGCTTTGAATAAATTGTCAAGTAATATATTTAACTAGGCCCAGATACCTACTAAGATTATAAATAAAACTAATAGTGAACTATTTCATATTTTAGATGAACATGAACTTGAACACAACAATTTAGCTTCTTTGTTTAGTACTCTAAGTGAATGCTACTGTATGGAAAACAAAATCGATAAAGCAATAACAACTGTGAATAATGCGTATGAATATTTAAAAGATACAAATTATGAAGGAGAAATTAAAATAGCTGAAGCAAACATTTCTATGTACAAAAATGATACTAAAAGTGCTTTAAAAATATTAAATTCCATTCAATCTGATCAAGATGTCTTTATTAAAGTATGTTTAAAAATTCATTATCAAGTATATTTTAATGAGAATAGAACAATTCATTGTAGTTATAAATTGTGCTGTATCATATAACTAGTTACACTTATAGTTTTTATTCATTATATTGGTATGTATTATGTAATTTTGTTTTCAATTATATTTATATCCAAAAGGCATAGTCTATTTACTCATAGTAAATTTTAGTTATATATGCCTTAATTCAATCAAATTATTTAAATATTAGGCCCAAAAAATGAAAGCTGATATTGTCATGAAGACAAATCAAGATCCATTTGAATATGCTGAATGCTTTAAAAATTTAGTTGATAGTTTTCCCACTGTTGATAATATGATTGAACTGGCAAATGCATATTTAAAAATTCAGGTAATTATAAATATATTTTCATTATACTTAATTCAAGGTTGGGGATTGCATTTAATTCATATGTTATTATTATAATATTTTTTTTGTGTATTATTTTAGTATTTGGGTTAGGTAGTTCAAGTTTTTTTAAATGTCATTTAATATTTATATTATTTTTAGTTTATTGTAATAATAAATTAAAAATACAATTTATTATGATAGGAACCTGATGAGGCTATTAGAGTGATCAAGAGTGCATTAAGTTTGAAGGCTGAACCTTCATTGTTCTTAATAGTTGCCCAAGTGTTAGTTGCAGCACATCAATATGATGAGGCTATCAAGTTTTATAATAAATCAGGTACCTACTTTAAATTAAATCACATTATTTATGTAGGTATGCATTTAAAATATTCATGTTTTGGTTGTGATAGGTATTGATGGTGCATTGGAGATGGCAAATCTTTTGATCAAATTGAATCAGTGTGATATGGCAATTAAAGTTTTAAATCCACTTCCATTAGAAGTTAAAGTTATTCCTATGGCAAATGTATGTTTTTTTAAACTATTGTGATTAAATACAGTGAAATCTCTAAAATCTCTTTAGTAGTAGGCAGTATGTTGGGGTGATCACAGATTTATGCCAAATACATCATACTATATATGAAAAAAATTTTACTAACTATTCTTTATTCTTGAATTATTAAATAAAAACAATTTCTCAAAACCTAAAATAATAATTATTTTTATATTTCTATTACTCTATAATTTAGCTTAATAAATATAAATTCATTGTTTTTTTTATAGATAATTTATTGTATTCATACCTAGGTACTGATTTTTTAGGTTGTACATGATATATTTTTTTTATTATGTATTATGTATTATGTACCTATATTGTTTGTATTTACAGGCTTTAGAAAAAAAAGGTAAATTAGATGAAGCACTTGATTTATTAAAACAGTGTTCTTACTTAGAAAACCAAGAGTTGAGCACCAGATTAAATATATTGAGACATAGTGGCGAGATTGCTCATAAGTTAAATCGAAATGATCTTGCTGTTTCTTTATACAAACAAGCGCTTGTACTTGTAGATGTAGACAGTAATGACGCGAGTTCATTAAAGATAAATTTAGCCAAGTTGTATATGCAGGTAAGTTTAAGTTAAAAATGTTTCATTTATGCATATTAACTAGCTTTATCTAAGCTCGTAGTGTAATTAAGTGTAAAGTAACAAATTAAACCTGGGTTATGCATTCAACCTGGGTTATCATAATAATTGAATGGACTTACAAAATACAAAAATCTGCCTTGTGTACATTATTGATAATAATATTTTAGGATTAGATCTAAAAAATCATGGTTATTCCTAATGTAGTGCCTATTTATCTAAAGAAGATTATATATTTTTTTTTATTCTGTAGATGAATGATTGGAATTCATGTGAAATGATATGTTCTTCACTGCTAAAAGATACAAGAAATGATTTAGCACTGTTGATAGTAGCTGATTTGTCATTTAGACGATGTGATTTTGTAACAGCTAAGAAACATTTTTATAAACTTTTGGAAAAGCAACCTACGAATTGGGCAGCATTAGCTCGGCTGATAGAAGTTTGCCGTAGAACTGATTGTTTGGAAGAAGTAAAGACATCTATGGCAGTAGCAAATAAGAATACTGCCCAAGCTGGGTTTCATTTCTGTTATGGTTTATATTGTTGGTACGCATCAAACATCAATGATGCAATGAAGCATTTCAATTTGGCCAAAAACGATGCTGAATGGGGACAACAAGCACTGCACAACATGATTCAGATTTGTTTGGATGAAGCCACATTAAATTTAAACTTGGCCAATAAATTGATAACAGTATGTACAATAATAAAATATTAGCAGTTTTGCAATATTAAGTTTAGATGTTATAAATGTATTTATTTCTAGGAGATGAAACCAAATACCCCAGAAGAACTAAAAAATCATACGTTGTTGTCAACTTATGTATTATTAGAGTCCAAAGAAAAATCATCTGTAGAAAAAGCAATAAATATTTTTAATGAATTGTCACAAGAGTCTTGCAAGTAATAAAACGTTAAATTGTGTTCATAAAATGTTTATAAAAATATATTGTACTTGCAGAATTGCTGCTTCGTTAGGGTTGGCAATTGCTTTTGTTTATCAAAAACAAGCACAAAGAGCTAAGACAATTTTAAAAAGAGTTGCATTAAAAGCTACCTGGCAATTTGAAGAAGCTGAATATTTGGAACGCAGTTGGTTACTCATGGCAGAATTATATTTTCAGTCCGGAAAGACCAATATATGTGTGGAATTGGTTAATAAAGTTCTTGTCTATAATAAATCATCAATAAAAGGTTTAGAACTTTTAAGTGCTGTGGCCGAAAAAGAACAGAAATATGGTATATTAATACATTTTATAGTAAATTATATGCACATTTAAATTTCTAAAATGTTTTACTTAAATTTAGACGATGCTGTGGATTATTATGAACGTGCTTGGGCATTAAGTGGACAAAAGTATTTTAAAATCGGATACAAGCTAGCTGTAAATTTGTATAAATTAAAGCTATTCACAAGATCTGTTGAAATATGCTTTGATTTAAACCCTTCAAGTCCAGACCAAGTTAAATTGAAAAAAGATATTATGGACAAAGCAAGACTATCATTAAGATCACGATAACTGATTGTGTTAAAAGTTAATCTGTTTTATTACGTTCATTTTTCACTCAAACCAAATTAACTGAATAAGTAAATTACCAAATATTATAATAAAAATTTAGTAAATTTCATAAACAAATGACTATATCTTTAACAAATAATTTTAATATATTTTTGTCATCTCCTATTTGATTTTGAATTTTGATGTATTGATTTCGCTAGAATCACACACACACACACACACACACACACACACACACACACACACACACACACACACACACACACACACACACACACACACACACACACACACACACACACACACACACATCAATAGGAACACATATTGGGTGCTATAGAATATATTCTGAAATCAATGGTGCTAATAACTTGATAATGCAAAATGCTTGATTATTCAGAGTCTCAAGACTCTAGAGACCACGTCTATTACAGATAATATGTAGCCGACGTGTAGCTGAGTTAACGAATAATTAAGTTGTAGTTAGGTAGTTTATTACCTGGGTATGTAATAAATAAGTTACAAATCATAGTCATTATAGCAATGAGATTATTTATTTTTACATTTGTAACACTACAATTTGTTATTGAACTGTGAGCTTGTAAAAGGGAATAATTAAATTTAGACTATTACGGTATTTTGTGAAAATATTGCATAGTAATAATATCTGATTTTTGGAATTTTTTTATTTTAAACAATAAATATTAAAGTCGCTCCAGTCAAATTGATTAAGTCTATACAGTAGACACCAGTACCTGCAGATTTGAGAATTTATTTTATTTTTTCATTTGCCAAGATTTGGGTAGCGATTTTGAATCGCCTATACCCTCTAAACCAGCGCCCTGTCCAATTAGACGGTATATACTTTTATATTTTATTACTAGCTGAACCAGTGCACTTCGTAGCCCGTTAAAATTCTACTTCTTATTATATGTTTCAAACTGTGTTTTAAATTGGTTTCCTGTGATTATGTTTGCAGTATATTTTTATACATAATATATATATATATATATATATTACATACATATAGAGATAACGGTTAAAATATACTAATAATCTTAATTTAATTTATCATTGTGTAAATTTTTTCGTTTTATCGAGAAAAGTCAAATATATATATATATTCAATTGAATGGTATCGGGCGTGTCACTTTTTAACTTAGCTAATATTCTGCCAAATGCCAATAGTTCTAATAATAATCTCTGTACCTACCAATTAATTTTGTAGCAATCGGTTTAGCAATTGGAATTGGAATACATTAATACATAAAAGATAAACAGACAGAAATCCATTTTTAAAGATATAGCTAGATAAATATATAGGTATACAGGGTGTCCCACAGAGATCTGACAAATGAAATAACTTTTGTTCTAATCAATATTTAAAAAAAATTTCGTTTAAATATAATTCATAGACACTTGCGCTACATTTTTTATTTTTATTTTTTAATACTGAAAATAAAAAACTTAAAAATTGATAAAAATTTTTTTCGAAATATTATATATAGCCAATTTGTAAATCTGATTTTTAGAAAAATTGATATGGTAAAAACACTTATTTAAGCCAAATGGCTAATTTTTTACAATTTTTTAAATATCAATATTTTCGTTGAGTAAATTACGATCTAGTTTATGTTAGAAACCTTGTAATTTCAAATAATAATAAAGTTATTTAAAAATATTTTATAAGAACATTTTTAAATAAGTGCATGTTAAAATCTAATTATTTTTTTATTGTATTTATTTTAATAATATGTGATGTATAAACTATATAAATTACTATAATTTACCTAACGAAAATATTGATATTTAAAAAAATTGTAAAAAATCAGTCTTTTGACTTAAATAAGTGTTTTTAACATATACATTTTTCTGAAAATCAAATTTGCAAATTGGCTATATTGAATATTTCGAAAAAAAAATTTATCAATTTTTAAGTTTTTTATTTTCAGTATTAAAAAATAAAAGATAAAAAATGTATTCTAAAAATGTAGCGCAAGTGTCTATGGATTATATTTAAAAGAAATTTTTAAAAAATATTGATTAGAACAAAAGTTATTTCATTTGTCAGAATGTCAGATCTCATTGGGACACTCTGTATACATACAAGGTGTCCCCGCGAGGATTTACCCATTGCGATATCCCCGAATAATGGAAATATCAAAATTTCAGTTTTGTAAAACAAGACTCACAGGCATAAGAACTACAATTATTTCGTATTTTAATTTATTTTAATGTTTTGTTAAAAAAGCTAAAAAATATATTTCTTATTTAATATTATTTCGAAAAAATTCACTATAGCCATTGTGTAGAGTTTATTTTTCTGAAAGTATTGACGTTTCAAAATGTTCCTGATTTTTATTTTTTATTTTTAGTTTTGAGAAAAATGTCGAATTATTTAACACCGTATAGTGTTATCAAACATGTGACACGCCGCGCCACGCACATGCTCGTACGACCGGACGAACGATTTTATGCAGTGCGCCTTGTTATAATCATATTTTATTTCTTCAAAACTAGAAAAAATATTAAAAATCAGGAAATTAATAAAAATAAAACGTCAACATTTTCAGAAAAATAAACTTTACAAAATGGCTATCTTTATTTTTTTTTTTTAATATTTAAATAAAAATTCTTCAAATTTTCTACCAAAACATTAAAATAAATTTAAAAATGAAATTATATTGTTGTTCTTATCCCTGTGAGTCTAATAACAAAACCAGAATTTCGATATCTCCATTATTTCGTGAGATATCCCAATGATGGGTAAATCATCGCGGGACATTCTTGTCCTATATACATTCCTAAACAGCTGGACCGATTGCGACGAAATTTGGTACAGAGATATATGAGACCTGTGGGCAGAAGATAGGTTAAGTAATACAATTATAGGCTAATTATCATTCATAATACCTTTGCTCGATTTTTTCTGAAGCTCGTATTGCCATTTTCTTTCGCGCTCGAGGCGTATAACTACCAAATTGATCTTTTTTTTTTTTGGGGGGGGGGGAGTCATAATTTAAGAGCTAGAATTTTGTACGGACTATGAAGTGCACTGTTAAAAATAATTCAGAGATATATGTTATACAAATAATACAACAATGAGAAGAAATATATAAGAATAATAGCAACCATCACTAATAGCAGTATATTATAAATGAACAAAAATTTCCATTGTAAATCTCAAAATGTCTGTTTGAACACCTACCCGGGGTTGGGCCTATCACTTTTTAACTTAGCTTACCTTCTGCCCATAGGTCTCTGGTCTAATATATCTTTGAACCAAATTTCGTCGCAATCGGTGCAGCCGTTTATAGGAGTGCATAAAGGACAAACAAACAGACAGAAATCCATTGTTATATATTATATTATGTTATAATCACATCCAAATAATTTTTACAAATATTATCAATATAATAATTATTATGTTTTAGTTCAGTGAGTTATTTTGTTATAATTGTATTTCCTTTTGAATTACGGGGTTTTTTTTGCCAGGTTTTCGATGACAGTTTTAAATTTGTTTTCCTTTTTTATAACGTTTCCTTTTTTTTACTGTTGATTACCAACAACTTAATCGTTTTTTGTGGTTTGACTGGTTTAAACGCCTTTTTTATTTCTATCTCCATCTTGATCTTCTTCTTCGTTTATGTTTCTTCCGAAAAATCTGTTAGTAACCTTTTTCGATATTTTACTTGGAGCTTTGACAACCCAATTGGTGGCGGCCAATGCGTTTCCGCCTAGGGAAATCGGCGCGCCAACAGCAGTACCTCCCAATTGTATTGCATTTACACCCAACTTAGTAAGTTTTTGCAAATTGGAATCTAATTCTTTTGCACCCTCTGCACCAATAGTTCTACTACTCTTGATTAAATTTTTCGCTCCTCTTGTTGAACTGTCACCGAAACCCGATACCAACCCTAAACTCTCCTCAGCCACTTCATTCACATTATTCGCTCGCTCACGTAAGAAATTTCCAAAAACGTTGAATGCACCGTCAGATTTTTTCAAAAATCCAGAAAACCCGTTCATTACGCCAACACCACGTCTGGAGGCAATCTTCTGCATAGTTTTTACAACTCGTTTACCCGAATCTATGAACGTCGTCGGCGTTCCAGTTTCCCCCGAATCAACATCGTTTGGATTTTTTCCAAGATTGTCATTGTCTGGTTTATTATTTGATGGAGTCGGTTGGGGCTTAAGCACTTTTCTTTGTGTTGGTGTGTTTGGTTTATTTTCATTCTATATTAAAATAATAATATTAATAACGGTAATTATTATAATAATTTTAGTTAATTTACTTCATATCAATACCATGTTAACCAATCAATCAATTGATTACGAACTACGAACTAATATTACTTATTATTTTTTTGAAATACCTAACTATATTATGTACGATAATATATTATGAATACAATACAATATTATAATTTATAATGTTTATTGTTACAGTAAGTTGGGTACCATGCATTTAGTGATTCAATATAACAGAAAAATATTAAATATCAAAAAATGAACAGTGGAAGATGTGGGCATCAGAATGAGATTCGCGAAAAATAAATCTTATGGTACAAAAGCTACAACATTCCACATATCTATCTAACCTGTGTGACTAAGTCATTATAATATCTTTTATTTCCACACAGCGATAGAGCATTAGAGCTTCAGAGTTTTTGTGCTAATATTTTAATAACATATACTAACCCACCAATAATATTATATTATCAATACCTACTTCTTGTCTTCATAAGCATTTTATGCGTTTTGTACAAGGGGGTACGATTCGATCGCAACGATCTGTTTTCTATAAAAATACACAGACCGGTAGACCTATCTTATGCCAACTCTATCGTCTATCTTAGTCATCGGATAGGTAAGTCTTCTGAAAGCATAAACATATGCATATTTTGAATTCGTCATTAGTTTTTTAGAATTGAATTCCTTAACCTTTCAAAGTTAGATGGATACTAAAATTTTGAATATTACTAATTTTAAAAAATTGAAAAATGTTAGACAGTTGTTTTCAAGTGCTTTCTATGACAATTCAAATACTCTGTATTTAGCTATTTTATCGGATTTCTAGGTTATTGTTAATATGGTTGGAAAAATATTAATACCTTTAACTAAAAAAAAAAACAAAATAAATAATATTTGTATAACGCATTATTGTACACATTTATACGACCTGCATGCACACTTCACTTATATAATTATAGAAAATTGTCCATAATATTGAACACATTCAACGATCGGTACCTATCGAATCTACTTAATAGCCAAAAATATGGATATTTGTGGGTGTAGAATGAGGGGGAGGGGCTAAGCGAGCTATACCTCCGGAATACCGTTTAGCTTCATACATTTTTTTAATTACCATTTTTAGAATATATGTTAAATAGATACCCGAAACATTGTAGGCTAAAGCTTCCCCTCAGTCTTCTCCACATAAAAATGCATGACACTACGTCTATGCCAACACTACATCCGGCTACAACACGAATGAGTATTTGAGTATATGATATACCATCGTTTTTTTACGACACGAATGAGTAAATTTGTCAGTAAATAGATAAAAGGATATAGAAAAACAAAATAAAACCTACACGATTGAGCATAAAAAACTGCAATGTTGTTATTTTAAATTTTGAACTATTTTACACAAAAATCATTAATTTAAATAATATAATATAATTATTCAAAATTTGATAATAGTTAAAAGTCTCCGACAAAAATTATTGTTATGTTATTTGGTAAATGGAAATTTCATTTAGTTTTTTTTAAACGTTAATTTTTATTATTTCAAGTATAGATATAGATATTTTGAAATATCATTTATAATACTTGTTTTAAACATAACTTACTATATTTTTTTTATTGATCTATTAGCTAATTGTATTGTCGCTAGTCCCAATGATCAAAAATGTATATCTATATTTTATTGATCAGTAACATTTTCGACGAAGCGAGACTCAGCTCACTGCTAGCTTAAGTTTGGTATCATAATAATTGGTTATAAATGCTTGCAAATAATAAATAAAAGCATTTTTACAATGTGAATGTGATAATATCACATAAAATATCCTATGCTCGTTGCTCAATAACTATAATGATTATTATTGTTATGTCTGTTTTTTTTTTTTTTTGACAAGTAGGTACATATAATTTTTTTGTTTTCACGAGTATAATAGCTTTGCTTAATATTTATCATTGACGGTTTTAAATATTTTTAAATATATAAAATATAATTAAAAAATCAATACCTAATAACATAGTAAATAATAGTATTGGTGTACATTATATTTCTTTATTATAATTATATTTTTGGTGCTTTTGCCATTTATAATACCTATCTATATTGGTGCGTATATTGTATATGTCCTACTGATTTTGGTGAAAATGTTTTATATAATCGGTAAACCTATTCATACAACAATAATCAATTTTTAAAACACAATCATTTTTATCAAGCAAATATACTATAATACCGGGTTATAACTCTTAGTAATTTTATTTTTATAATTTATCTTTTAATTGATATTTACCGTGGCCGCTGAAACATCCGCGATGAATACATCGAAAATCTATAACATATTTGTATAATTATTTGATTAGTTCTCATTAATAATACATGGGTGTTATAATATGATAAATATTTTTTAATAATTATAATTATAATTGCAACATAAAATCAATCAAGAACGGGTTTGAAAATTCCCATCGCTTTCCCAAATCATTTTTTTTTTCATGATTATGTTGAATGAACAGTATAGAGAATATTTTTATTAATGACCCCATCTCAGGAAAAACTAGATTTAAGTTTATCCCAGAAATGAAAAACCACCTAGAATTTGAAAACTATAAATAAAAAAAAAATACACACACAAATATCTTTGTAAAATTAATAAATTCATTGATCCACTCAGAATCTAATAATCCGAACCTATACATATTCAGTACTTTTAAATTCGTGTAAGAAAAACTAATGAAGTTCCTATGAGAGTGAAATACTAAATTAATAATAATGTTACAATCACATTAGTACATTACTTATTGCATATAAATTATCTAAAATAACGTGTGAGTTAATTAGATATAAGTTTATGTTTAATGTATATAATATATAAAAAAAAATACAAATGTGTGATAGTTGATCATATTAAACATATTTGAACCTTAAAATAATAAATCTAAATGACAAACCTGTAAGACTGTTACAGCCGTGCATAGTATGAAGAAAGTCTTCATTTTTAAAGAGGGAAACCAAAAACTAGTTAGATAACTATGTTTTCTAAATAAATGATATACCTATCTATTTTCTTCTTTCTGTGTCATTTATATACCATGTTTAAAATATAAAATTAACGCTATATTATACAGCAGAACACGTGTTCGTCATAACTAAAGTCTGCTAAATTGTTTTGTTGCAACTATAATTTACATAATTGCACATAATTGCTTATACATACACAATAATAACAAATAATCTATTGTAAAATATAATGAAAAATGTGTAATGTTTGTTTCATATATCTACTTCAAGTAGTGTAATTTAGCCATAATTGTAAGGAGGAGGGATGAAGTTTTGCAAATTTCATCTATTACCCCCAAAAAATGTTAGCTCCTATTTTCCATGATCACCTCTCAATACAAGCTACAACCATTGTGATAGGTATGTATTTTATATGTAGGTACTTAACTTAAATGTATAAATGAAATCATATTATATTATAATTTGTAAATAAACTATTATAAATACTGCTATTATTGTTATGCATAGTAAAAATTTACACAGATGGATACACATAATTCATAATATTATTAATATTATTAAATAATATATATTTCGGCTTATATTGTATAATATTTATACATTATACGACGTTGCTGATCCTCACTTCGTAATAAAATAATATTTGACCACTCGATGGTGTATTTTTGTACCACAATACAATAATGTAATGTAATAGTACCTATTATTAATATAATTCATCTATTGTGAAATAGTTTTCAAACGAATTAATATTATCTTATAGTCATGTACACTGTACAACAGCTAGCATTAGGAATTCTGGTTACATTATATTTTAGGTATAACTAATATTTATAACAACTGATAAACATTTTAAATAATTTGAATAGGTACCTATAATATAATATAATTATTATCATTTAAATTTTAAAGCAAAATAAAAATGATTTCGAAATGGAATACCATAGTGCTTAAGTACCTATACATGTAATAAGTTTTGTAAGAAACCTGTGCCAATGATTTGCTCGTGACAACTAAATTTGGATTAGAAAATATATGTTTTACTGAAAAATAATATAATGATTGAAATGGTAAGTGTTAACACTGTTAATTGTAATTTAAAGCATCTTCCAAATGACTATATTTTATGGATGCTTAAATAATTAGTAGTGTCAAATAAAAATCTTATTAGGGATATAGGTAAGTAATAGAAATCTAAATCTAAATCAAAAATTGTGTTTTATATATTATTGCATATAATAAGGTTTTTGATAAATTTTATAACATTTAGTTTATATCCATTATCCAGCTTTTTTTGTATTTTATTTTAACTTTGGAACTATTCTGTAAAATAAAAGATTTATTCCAACAATGCAATTTAAAAACTCAAATTCCTATGTTGTTACATATGTTGTGTGATTTTCACGAAATACTGTTTGCGGTCCTGGTCACCGTGATCGATGTTTAAAAATATAATATAGACTTGTGATATTTAAAAAAATATTATTTATGGGTTTAATGACCTTGATATAGATTTTATATAATAATTCATAATTACAAATTTCAATAATACTGTTATTTATTTTTGTTTTAATGCATAGTTAATTCGTATTTTTTTGGAACACATTTGATCCATTATGCTAAATGCATCTAGTTTTAAGACCTTTAACTCCCAATGCCTATTTGTAATCACGGTCTTTGGTAAGAAACTAAATAAGCTTATTAAAAATGTATTTATATTGACGTGCGTGTACTATCAAATAAACATTGTGTATCAAATAATATTATAATTTTGGATTTATAAATATATGAATTGCGATGAAAACAAATCGAACGTAATGCCCCCTGGCTACTCTCGTGTTTTAATTAAGGGGAAATATTTAGGCAATACGCATTTTCGCTGGCACCAACCATGGCGTTTGTGCTAGAGGATTGCCGGGTTATCTACGCACGTGTATGTCAACATCGCCGATCAAAAATGAAAAATTTGATTTTTTGCTCAAAACACGCTTTACACGAAAAACTCACGAATCTTAAAGTAGTCTGATTTAATACATTTTTTTTCGTTAGATAAAGAATAATTTTATACAGGGCACATTCGCACATTGAACTTCAATTTCGTTGCTTAAAACAAACATAGGTATTACAAATAACAAAATCTTGTGAAAAATTGTTTACTCAAAATCATATATATGATTTAGAAATAGAATTTTCAAGAAGATCCAAGTCCAATTCACCCTTTAAAGAGTGTTTTTCTTTTTGACAAAAGAAAAATGATCAAAATCATATCATTCTAAAAAGTGTGAGAGTTGTTTTTGTAAGCATGTTAGATAAATAATAATAATACCTAATCACAGGTGTGTTACCCTGGTACCCCAAGGTCAAAATTTCGACTTGAAAACTGTTTGGTATTATGTAACATTTTTTAACCGCAAAAAAAAATTTTGTAACCACATCGGTGCCTCAGAAAACGGCGTTACAACTTTACAAGTTCCGGGTGCCAGGATAACGTTACTTTTTTAGATGTACAAGACAACAGCTCAGAATGTTGGTAAGCTAAAAAGCTTGACAATTTTATACAAGTTCCTCCATAAGTTGTTATTGTTAAAATTTAAAAATATCTCAATACTTAGACTGCAATGCTGCATAGGTACAATTTTTTTCACAATAATATTTGTGTGGTGATACTTTAAATATTTAACATGCATATATTTTTATAATTTATAATTGTATTATATTTTACATTTTAATGCAAGTTTTTAGGGAAAAATGATTGCAATCTACCTATAATACTATAATAAATTACTTTAATTACAATATTATCATAAAATACTTTGTAATTATATTATATAGGCATACAAACCGGGTGTTGACTAGTTTCCCTCAACGGCTGTTTTTTGCATTTTAAAATATACCATTTATACCCTCAACCAAATGTACCATTTGTCATTTGCTCACAAACTAATATACCGGTGGCGGATACTCTGACATATTTTAAATTCAGGTTTATAATACCAACCCGTAAAATGGAGGAGGTAAATAGGTAAATAATAATCAAAGTATAAAAATAATAGCTCAACTGGTACAAAGAGAATATTTTAACTGAGTGCTTAGTTTAAGATGTGTGTAAGTGTAATTATAATTATTGTTTTTATTGCTTTATTATATCTACCTATTCATATTATTTTTATAAATTATACCTATCATTTTATGCAATTTTTTAATTAATTGCGTTTTTTTATGTCACAAATTGCAATACCTAATATCTTTATAATTTATATAATATATTTAATTGCAAATATAATTTTATACTATATTACCTTTTTTGACAACTTACATTTTATGCCACTTATAATCATTGTATTTATAAGTTTATTTTAAATATTATTAGCACTTACATATTTTACCTCTGCTATTTTATGGATTGGTATTATAATCATTTTAATCACACCTACTGTATAGTGTATGGCAGAGCCTAACTCACATTTGCACTTTTTTTTTACTTCATTGTCATTTACTTGTTATAGTGCATGTACAGAGTACGATTTTTTTTTTGTGGGAGGGGTGCGGAGCGACGGAGATCCTCTACTATTTTTATTTTTTTTTGCGTACCCCTACTATTTTTTTTTACTTAAACGGGGGGACGGTACAAAGTAATGTCCGAAATAATTTTTAATAAAATATGGATTTTTAATTTATGTCAATTTTATAACTATTTTACTATTTTTGATATGAATTTGTCATTCCAACAATGAGATTACCAAGGTTTTTTTTCAGTGTATAGCATCAGCATCACCATTGGTTATAAATACTAGTATCACGTCTTATATTACACCTTTAGCAGTTTTTTTATCTTTGTATATTTATTATTATTTTATTTTCATTCATAATTCTAAATTATTTAAAAATATAATTATACTTACCTTACACAAAATACACTTTAGATATAAGTAATATTATGAATTATGAAAATAATAATAATTTAAAACACGCAAAACAACGATTTTACTGTAGGAACCAGCTGAGTTTTGACTTAAATCCACGATTCACAATATAGTAGAATTGATTATGGAAATAGAAATTAAATGATTACGATGTTCTCATTGTCTATATTTTAAAATATTTATAAATAGCTAAATAAGTAGGGACTATAATACAATTATAAAAATAAACAACACAACAGCAGTAATAATTTAATTTAAGTATAAACATAGATATTTTGGTAATTGCAGTGACTTTGAATTCAACCTCTTACAAACTTCTTAATTTTGAATACTAAATAGGTATAAATGGTATACTATTTGGTGTACGACAATGATTTTAAATAAAATAAATTTAAATATGAGTAGTTAATTATTTATGAGTGTCCATTGATATTGTACAAAATAAGATAGCTTGATCTTATTATAATATACACTCATGCTGATAAATAGTACTCGGGACTTCGAGTTAGCATGTTTTTAAATAATTGTTAAACAAATAGCATAGTAATATAGAAATTTGTTTACTTATAATACGAATTTATATTTCAAATTTATAGTTGCATATTTGAAAATTATTTATATGAATGAGTAAGTTTTTAATTTCCAACTTGAGAAAATATCTAAAAGTCCAATGTAATGCTCAAGGTAATTAGTACTATATTAAAAATATATAAATATATTCAATTTAAGTTGTTTATTAAAAAAATTTAACCATTTTTATTTTATACTAAAACTCAATGCATGATGAAAACAAACCTGAAAAAAGAAAATAATTATCTTGGATAATTAATCAAATTAATCTATACATATAATCAAATTTATCTATTTCTGTATCATAATATCTTAAAATATTCTTATTTATTATAAATATGCTTTTTTAAATGCATATTTTATAATACTTTAGGGCATAAATATTTTAGGGCATTCATAAGGTTTGTAGTGTATACCTACTGTATACTTATCATTTTTAAACGATAACATTTTTTATTATCTTCATAAACGTGCACATTGTGCATCGATACAGTGCATGGAGCTTTCACAGTGCTTCGTTAAAAATTTATTTTTGAGCCATAAGTAAGCCTGTTGATATTTGTTTATAAGTCTTAAATTACATTTTTATGTTTATTTCACGTTTAATGTGAAACGTATTAAAAAAAAATTATAATAAATAATATAAACGATAATGCCATGATAGATTTGTATACTTAAATATTTTAATTAATTAAATCACAATTTTTCAAGGTACCAGTGACGTTAAAATTTTTTTTTGTGGTTTTTTGGAATTTTTAACGCCGTTTTCCGGGGCACCGATGTGGTTATAACATTTTTTTTTGTGGTTACAAAATGTTACATAATATTTTACATAATACCAAACAGTTTTCAAGTCGAAATTTTAACCTTGGGGTGCCAGGATAACACACCTCCTAATCACAAAATGAAATAAAATATTATCTTATATACAATTAAATGCTTAATACGCGAATAAAACTTCGGTATTCTAAGTGGATAATTATTATAACTCGGCTGTTGTTTCTTTGCATATAATTTTTTCGGTGTTTGTGTATGATTAATGAGATCACACGGCATCATGGATAGGCAATTTAGCTACACAACAATCATGAATCAATATTGCTTTGGTATATTTTATCATTCGTACGTTTCCCCAACCCCCACATAACACTTTTAACAAATTTTCTTTTGCCAACATTTAGTACGTCATTTGTTTGTATTTGTTTGACCAAACTCAGAATTCATTTGATGTCGGTTCACCTCGGAAAATCGGTTTTCTGTGCGGGGGGCCGCGGAAACGTTCCATAGCCCCCCACCCCGATAATTATTGACTTTTCGAAAATGTTCTTTTTCCAACATTTAGTACGACATTTCTTTGTATTTGTTTGATCAAACTCAGAATTTGTTTGATGTCGGTTCACCTAGGAAAATCAGTTTTACGTGCGGGGGGCTGCGGAAACGTTTCCATAGCCCCCCACCCCGTTAATTATTGACTTTTCGCAAATTTTCTGATGCCAACATTTAGTCATTTAGTACTTCATTTGTTTGTATTTGTTTGACCAAACTCAGAGTTCTTTTGATGTCGGCATGCCCTGGAAAATCGGTTTTTCTTATACGGGACTGGAGAAACGTTTTCTTAGAAACTCTCCCCCTCCTTACCACTGTAAATAATACACTTTCCAGACATTTTCTTTTATCAATATTTAGTGCGCCATTAGTTTTTTATTTGATTGACCATACTCAATGTTTTAAAAATTTAAATTTCAAAATATGCTCATAACAATTTAATTTGAATTTCCAAAACGAATAAAATGATACAACGAAACGAGTACACTGTACTTAACGAATTTTGTCAAAATTAATCTCATAAAAAATTATTGTGGACTTAACAATGTTTTTAAAATTATTTTCAATTTCATATGTCGTTAAATAGCTCAACATGATTCAAAATATTTTGTAAGTTTTATATACAGAGAAAAAAACATTTAAAGAAAACACATAACTGTCAATTAAATTCAAATAAGTTCAGAATCTAAAATTATTTTAATAATAATCCTTTTCAATTTTTTTTTTTTAAATATCAATTTAACTATATTTTTTTGAGTAATAAATTATTAAATTTTGATATCAATGTGACATTTATATAATAATTCTGTAAAAGTATAACTTTAATTTTTAGGGATATTCAACACTTATATCTTCCGGATAGTCTCCCCTAAGTTTTCCGGAAGATCATCTCCTAAATTTTCTTTTCTGGATAATAATCCCTTATAATTTATGGTTAATTTTCACCTAAATTTTCCAGATGCTCATCCCCTAAATTTTCCAGATAATCATCCCTAATTTTTGGAAAATATAAGGGATGATTATCCGGAAGATATATAGGCTGATTATTCGGGAATATAATATAGGTGATGATCATCCTGAAAAATTTAGGGGATGATTTTTCGGAAAATTTAGGGGATGATAATTCGGAAAATATAGGGGATGGTTATCCGGAAAATTTAGGTGAAGATTATCCGGAAATTAGGGGATGATTATCCGGATGATATATAGGGGAAGATTATCAGGAAATTTAGGGGATGATTATCCGGATGATATATAGGGGAAGATTATCCGGAAAATTTAGGTGAAGGTTATCCAGAAAATAAGGGATGATTATCCGAAAATATAGTGGATGATAACTCGGAAAACATAGGGGATGGTCATCCTGAAAACAAGGGATGATCATCCGAAAATATAAGGAATGATAATTCAGGAAATATAGGGGATGATATCTCGGGAAATATAGGGGAGGATCATCATGAAAAATTTAGGGGAAGATTATCTGGAAAACTAGGGATGATTATCTGAAAAAATAGGGGATGATATCTCGGGAAACATCGGGGATGATCATCCTGAAAAATTTAGGGGAAGATTATCTGGAAAATAAGGGATGATCATCATGAAAAATTTAGGGGATGATAATTCGGGAAATATAGGGGATGATTATCTGAAAATTTAGGGAGGGAAAACTATCTGGAAAATTAGAGATGATCATCTTGAAAAATTTAGGTGGTGATAATTCGGGAAATATAGGGGATGATTATCCAGAAAATAAGGGATGATTATCTGAAAATATAGGGGATGATATCTCGGAAAACATAGGGATGATCATCTTGAAAAATTTAGGGGATGACAATTCGGGAAATATAGGGGATGACAATTCGAGAAATATAGGGGATGATTATCCAGAAAATTTAGGTGCAGATTATCCAGAAAATAAGGGATGGTTATCTGAAAATATAGGGGTTGATATCTCGGAAAACATAGGGATGATCATCTTGAAAAATTTAGGGGATGACAATTCGGGAATTATAGGGGATGATTATCTGGATGATATATAGGGGAAGGTTATCCAGAAAATAAGGGATGATTATCCGAAAATATAGGGGATGATAACTGGGAAAATATAGGGGATGGTCATCCTGAAAACAAGGGATGATCATCCGAAAATATAGGGAATGATAATTCAGGAAATATAGGGGATGATCAATCTGAAAAAAATAGGGGATGATCCTCCGGAAAACTTAGGGGAGACTATCCGGAAAATATAAGTGTTGATTATCCTTAAAAATTAAAGTTATACTTTTACAGAATTATTATATAAATGTCACATTGATATCAAAATTTAATAATTTAGTACTAAAAAAAAGCGGGTAAGTCGTGGATGTCGCTCTGCTGTACAGTAGGTTACTGTAATGGATGGGATTAAATTTGAATGCAATGATAGGTATCATTGTATACGAAAAACGATTCTGAACGGAGATGGTTTGTCAGTCTAGGATATATTATATTTAAATATTGTCATATATTCTATTTTGAAACAAATATTTGATTTTTCAATTAAGACGCATTTTGCATATGGCATGGTTAATCAATTAGTGTAGTTATCATTTAGTTATCATAATTAATAATACCTTATATTATCATAGACATACATATACCTGGTTTGAGGATAAATCGTTATCATTACGCGATTTCGTAAAAATTTAAAACTCAAACGCTCAAAACATTTTTCCTATAATGACGCTTCAAATTTTCTATATAGCTATTTGAAGCAAAACTTAGTGTTGAATTTTATAACCTTAGATAAAAATACAAACGATATTATGAATTTTGAACTACAAAATAATTCGCAAATATTCATGGTTTTAACGAATTTTTGTCAATATTTGAAATTCAAATGCTAATAAAAATTTAATTTGCATTTCCGGTGGACATTTTTTTGTGATAAAGATTGAAAAACTTGTAAGGAATCTTATATTAAATTTTTAAATCTTAGTTTAAAAAAGAAAATTTTTTATTAATTTCTAGCTTAAAATAATTTGTGAATTTTTGTGATTTTTACGTATTTTGTCAAAATTCAAACTTTGAATGCTTATAAAAAAAAATTGTAACTATGAATTTATTTTATTATTCAACTGCTATTGTAATAATATTTTAATAGCAATTTTATTAACATTCGGTGAAAATATCATGTATCAATGGTCATTCGTTTTAAAGTTACATTAAAAATCAAAATGACTTACTAAATGTTGGTAAAAGTGATATGTGGGGGGCTTGGGAAACGTACGTTTTTATCATTATACTAGAGATATGTATATCTAAATATTGAACATTCAGTTGAAAATATTCGATTTATCAAAAAATAATAATTCAGTGATTGACAATTGTTGTATTTTGAAAGTGAATCTACAAATAATTGAAATGTATAATATTTTATTTGTATCTACCTATTATAAGTAATTCATAATTTTTTAGTTAAAATTTTTTAGAGATATCCAGCATTTTAAAAAACTAAAGCAACAATAATATTGTTATATAATTAATTGTATTATAATATATACAATATTTATAATTTTTATTTTTTAGATACATTTTTACTATAGGTATGCAATTATACTTCGATTTTAACATTGTACGATTGGTGGTTTCAATTTTATAGTTTTGCAAGTATCAAATATTGTTAATTGTATTTAGTTACATCTTGTATATCTGCTTCGTCTACTAGATGAACCTTTTCCTCTTGGCCCATGATCATAATCCTCGTTAACCTACGTTACCATCAAAGTAGGTGACCTTTTCTTTTATCGTAAAAATTGTGAATATGAAAGCTAAATGTATGTTACATACAAGCTGATATTATATACTTTTGTTTATGATGTGAAATGTGAATTGTTGATATTTTACAATTCAATTATTTTAAGCTAGTTAAAACTTACCTCTTAACCTCTTTCCATGGCAAAAATATATAATGTACATATAATATTACCAAAAAAATTATATATTATAATCACTCGGAAACAACAGATTCTCACTCACAGCTAGGTATTTTCAATTTTATTTCAAAGGCAGAACTCCAAAACAAAATATAAATATAAACTTCATAAATATGTACATTAATCCATAGTTATAAATAAGTACTTTATGTAAATAACAGCCCTTGTATCCCAATGGCCTATGGCGTCGAGGGTAAATTGTGTTAATAAAAAAAATTATATACTCGTATAATTCTTTAAATTGGAAAATATCTCACATGTTCCAACACACCTGTTCGCCGAACATAATTTTTTTTTATTAATCATACTAGAACTAGATGATCAAAATAGGTATTTACCTATTATAATATGATACAATAGCATATATTATTTTGTGACAAAACTTTTAAAGTACTAGTCTTAATTTTAGTATAAATATTAAAAAACAATCTGAACTTCCATAAGAATTGTTTAGTAAAACAGTTTAGCATGAAATTAATTTATCTGGACAAATACAAGAAATGTATGCAAAATATGGAAGAAAGCATTTATCACAGCATTGCGTTTTAATTCATTTCATATCTATTATATTACACTATAAATAGCAAAATGAAATGATTGTTTATTATTTTGCTAAACTAAAATATTAGTTTTTTTTACATAACATAACTTTCTTGACACAAAGTTTGAATTAAGTATACAAAACAACTTAATTTAGAATCTTTTTTGTGTTTTTATAATTTTTTTAATTTAAGATATTTTTAAGCATTTGTTGGTAATTTTTTTATTCTTTACCACGTAATTTTTTTTATATTTTTACAAATTCTATTTATTAAAAACTTTTACTAATACTTTTTGTTTTATACATTTTCGTATATGATTAAAAATAATTAAATCTATAGTTGTTTTTCTTATCAGTACTTGATAGATTTGTATAGGTTTATATTCCGAATTAGATTTTCAGGATAAATGACTAGTGTGCATTTATTGAGATTTTAAATACATTTTGAGGCATTTCATTACATTAAACTAGCTATATTTATAAGTTTTAACAATTTATGTAAATCAAATTATGTTTTATGATATGTTTAATGAATCTACCATACTACGAAGTCTAATGGAAAAAAAAAATAAAAAATATGTATCATAGAGAATTTAGTACAATGAAAATAAAAAACCCTTTGATTCTCAAAAGTATGTACTTATAAACATTTTGTTATTTAGAAGTTCGTTTATAATATGGAAGATCACTGCGATACTACTAGAAATATGCAATTTCAGTTGACATTTATTAAGGACAATTTTTTCATATCTCTTTCCTTGTATATAATTGATATGTCCAATAAACTGTCTTGAACCATGGTTGAGGCACATATTTATGATTTTTAGTTACAATTTAAGATCATTTGAAGAGCTAACATTAAAATTCAGACGGCTAAGTATCCTTAGCACCCTTGTGATTTGCGCCCACGTAAACAATGACTAAAAATCTAAATCAAATTTAAAACTGCCATGGATAAAGGTATTTTAAATTTTAGTAAAAATAATGATAATAATATTATTCATTCAATATTTATATTTATTATTTATTAAATACATTTTCATAACAAATTATTATAATTTTTGATTCAAATATACATTAATGAAGGTAATTACAATTTTAAACATCTGTTTTTTCAAAATATCAAATATTGTACACATGTTAAATTACATAGTGTATATCTTTTTTATCTGTACATATGCCACACCCAAGACCTGTCAAACATCGGCCACTGATTATTCACAGGTTTTTTATCAGCAAAATTATTGCGGTTAACTATTGGATTATTTCCTTCCCATTCGTAACGACCTTTACCACTTGCTGATCGTGCATCACTTTTACTGTACAGGGAAGAAATTAAATGCTCCGGCCCAATACTAGTTGCTAATATCTTACTAGATACATTCTGGGGGACATCCTTTAGACTCTTTCCTTTGCCTCCGCCAAAATCTTTACCTCTTTGCTTTCCACTAAAACCATTACATTTACAACCTAAAATTGTACAACCGCCACATTTTTTACAGCCACCACATGAACAATTCTTATATGGACAACCACTAGCTGAACGTTCATTCCCTTTACCGGATAGGGAGGAACTTGCGCGCTCTGGTCCGATAGTAGTCCCTAACTTCTCATCGTCAAAATCTTCGTGGAAAACTTTTTGATAACTGACATCTTCACTGTCATCACTGTTAACTCGATCATCACCTACACCGTAAAAGGAAGGACTTGCATGCTCCGGCCCGATAATAGTCCCTAATGTATCATCGTCAAAATTTCCGAGGAACATTTTTTTATTGCTTCTATCTTTTCTGTTAATACTGTTAACTCCATAATCAACTTCATCATGCATAGGAAGACTTGAACGCGTTGGCTCGATAATAGTCCCTAATGACTCATTGTCAAAATCTTCGTGGAAAACTTTTTTATTACTTCCATTTTTTCTGTCATCACTGTTAACTCGATCATCACCTTCACCGTACAGGGAAGAAATTAAATGCTCCGGCCCAATACTAGTTCCTAATATCTTACTAGATACATTCTGGTGGACATCCTTTAGACTCTTTCCTTCGCCTCCGCCAAAACCTTTACCTCCGCCAAAACCTTTACCTCCTTGCTTCCCACTAAAACCATTACATTTACAACCTAAAATTGTACAACCACCACATTTTTTACAGCCACCACATGAACAATTCTTATATGGACAACCACTAGCTGAACGTTCATTCCCTTTACCGGATAGGGAGGAACTTGCGCGCTCTGGTCCGATAGTAGTCCCTAACTTCTCATCGTCAAAATCTTCGTGGAAAACTTTTTGATAACTGTCATCACGGTTAACTTGATCATCACCTACACCGTAAAAGGAAGGACTTGCACGCTCCGGCCCGATAATAGTCCCTAATGTCTCATTGTCAAAATCTTCGTTGAAAACTTTTTTATTACTTCCATTTTTTCTGTCATCACTGTTAACTCGATCATCACCTTCACCGTACAGGGAGGGACTTGCACGCTCCGGCCCGATAATAGTCCCTAATGTTTCATTGTCAAAATCTTTGTTGAAAACTTTTTTATTATTTCCATTTTTTCTGTCATCACTGTTAACTTGATCATCACCTTCACCGTACAGGGAAGGACTTGCACGCTCCGGCCCGATAATAGTCCCTAATGTCTCATTGTCAAAATCTTCGTTGAAAACTTTTTTATTACTTCCATTTTTTCTGTCATCACTGTTAACTCGATCATCACCTTCACCATACAGGGAGGGACTTGCACGCTCCGGCCCGATAATAGTCCCTAATGTCTCATCGTCAACATTTTCGAGGAACATTTTTTTATTGCTTCTATCTTTTTTGTTAATACTGTTAACTCCATAATCAACTTCATCATGCATAGGAAGACTTGAACGCTCTGGCCCTATAATAGTCCCCGAGGTCTTATCATCAAAATCTTTGTTGTGAACTTTTTGAATATTTTCACCCAATCCTTTACTGCTATACATTTTTCTTTCACTCTCTTGATTTACAAAAGCTCTATCCAATTCAACTGATCTATTTTTAGTGGATTCCTTGTCTTCAGAACCATTGTAGCTGGTATTTTGAGATCCTCCATTTCCTCTTTTGGCAAGGAGTGAATCTTCTTTACCAAATCTTGCATTATTCATTTTATTTTCATATTCACTTACTTTTCTTGCTTGATTAAGTTCTCTGTATTCTTCATCTTTTTTCTTCATATTCTTCTTCCTTTTGTTTGATCTTCTACCTTTACTAGATTTTGTTGATGATCTTGATCTTCTTGATCTTTTCTTTACTTCAGCTTCGTTAGGGTATTTAATTGTTTTTCGACGTTTTTTTGGGCAAATTGTATGACCATGACAACACACAACTTTTACTTTCGTATTTAAATTAGTGTCTTCATGATCGTCAGTGTACTTCGGCTCCAAATTAATGTTAGATGATAGATGTGTTTCATGACTGTCTTCATCTAAATGTCCAATTTCATATTTTGAATATTTATTTGTATTTAGTCTTGCCTAAATTTTCAAAATATTAAAATAAAATGTGTTCTTATTATTAATATACTGTTAAATAAAAAATTAAATAAAATAACACAAAATATGAACACAAAGTTTTTAATCATTTAGAGTATAAATTAATTAAATATAGTTCATAGGGGAATGGGACATTTCGGCGCTGCCGTTTTGGCGCTGCCATATCGGCGATAGATATTTTCGGCGCTGCCGTTTTGGCGACGCCGATTCGGCGATAATGACAAAATATATATTATATAAGTAAACAAATAAAAAAATAAAAATGCACTATAAAATTGCATTTAAATTATATTTATTATAATAACAAAAAAATTGGAAAAAAAATTTATATTTTATTTTTACAGTATTGTTACTATAATATTTATTAGTTGTTTAGTTCTGGACGTACTAATTGGTTACTATTACTGCTAGCTATGATAAAATTGTTATCGAAGATAATTTGTACCTATGTATGTGTAATGTATATACTATATATGTACCTATAGTGTAATAAAAATAATAATAACAGATACCTAGCCAATAGTAATGGCAATAATTTGAACGGAAAGGCCTAGCTATGATAAAATTGTTGTTGATGATAATTTGTCATACCGTCTCATTCTAAATTATAAGTTTTAACACTGATATTAATTGACTATATTTTTTTTTTCCTAATAATATTTTTTATGAGACCATAAATTAAACATAATTTTTTACTAAAAAAATTTGACTATTATATTATTGTTATTATGTTATTTTTTTTTTCTAATATTTTTCATGAGACCATAAATTAAACATAATTTTGTACTAAAAAAATGTTCACTATAACGTGAATATTGTCATTATCACCAAATCGGCGTCGCCGAAACGGCAGCGCCGAAAATATCTATCGCCGATACGACAGCGCCGAAACGGTAGCGCCGAAATGGCAGCGCCGAAAAGTCCTAGACCCAGTTCATAGGTATGTACTATTTTAAATTTTAAACAAAAGTAAGTACAATAGTTCACACATTAATTTGAGCTTTTTTTTAAACGTTTATTTTATTGTTTATTTATTATAATTGATGTCATGCGACTATCGTGAACAATATTGGCAATTTAAAAATTATAATAATTAACGAGATACCTATAACAAAATGTATTGAATAATATAAAAAATTAAAAACAACATTAAAATTAATTGGACAGAGATTGAACAGAGAATTGAAATTGAGAGAACAGAGATCTTAATCCGTTAAGTACAATCAACTCAAATTTTTATCTAATAAAGGAATAACTGAAATTGTTCGGTTTAAAAATCAGAGTAATGTGGATGTATTTCTAGATGAACGGATTCACACCTTCAGTAAGATATTATCTAAATTATATATTATTGTATACAACTGGCTTGCAAAATATATTTTGGTGGTTTTATATAGTAAAAAATACTTCTATTTTTGTGTAAAATATTATAAATGCTATGTTAAAATGATTTTATTAAAGATCAATATGCAATTATTACCTGTAAAACTGTTAAGATCGTAAATAACAAAAATATGGAAACTTTCATATTGAAACTTATCGTAGACATGCAGAACCAAAAATGTTTTATCCATAAACCATTTCTATTTTATTTGACTTCAGTGTTTATATATTAAGTCCAGTGCCTGTACCTATAATTCTTATATCTCTTATACACAATAGAACGTTTGTTCGCCATAATTGCAGTCTGCAGCTGTATTGTTTAACTTAATAACTTCCATAATTACTAAATTTTACATAATTCCTATTGAACTTGCACAAAAATAATGCTATTCAAAACGCAAACTTTTTGTCCAAATTTGCAATGTTTTTTATTTTCATTTCATGTTAGTAACAAAATTTTACAAAATGTAACATTATTATTTATTTCATATTAATGGTTATATAATAATATAAAATAATGTAATATAACATATTATAATAACATCTGTTATGTTCTTATAAATGTAAATTCATATTAACTGCTTATAGACTATTATGTTATTGAAAGATTCGTAAAAACTTCGATGATATTCATTGTTTAATTTTTCGAGATCATATTATATTGATTAATTTTTATTATTTTGAATATGAAAGCTGAAAGCTTTTGCATTCACGATGATCTCGGTATTTATTAATGATACATATTAATGTTAGTGTTCTAAAATTAAATTATTCAATACTAGTTATAACACACAACGTGACTCATAATGATACCGTGAAAATAATTACATATATATTTTTCTCAAATATATATAAATTTAATATTGTTCGGAATGAATTTCATAAATCAATTGTTGATGTTATTCTTAATCCTACTACTATTAATGTACCTACTCACATACATTATGATACTCTAATACGAATAAAATAAAAATAAATATAATATTTAGGTCATCAGTTATCATAAATTTCAGTTTAAATTCTTGCCTACCCATTGATTATAAATCATGTTTAAAGGATCATGTTTTATCCCACTTTTGAATTATTAAGTCTTAAGCGATTGTTCATACAAGCAATGTAATAGTGTTTTTATATATTTCACATGATAAAAGTTCTTCAAGTACCAATGGATAACATAAAAAGAAACTGTTATAAAAAAAAATTGATAAAATAACGCTACGATATCTGTACCGATTCAGTACAGCACTAAATCATTTTCTGTATATTAAAAAAACAAAAAAAATTGTTAACTTACTTTAATATCAAATTAAATTATGTTGTAATTGGGGTGCCTTATGCAATTTTCTATACCTACCTTATACCTACTTATTCTTTACATACCAGCGATGCATGAAACCCAGTGCTAAGACATGTGCAATTTATTTAAGCTTAATTGATAGTATAGCAACCTTTAAAGTAGATGAATTAAAAATCATTTAAAGGATAGTAGGTATTAATTTTTTCTTACATTATCATAATATCATTGTTGTATTAACTTTACTCTTGTCATCACTAATTTACAATATTAACCTACTAAGATAATTATCCAATTTTTATCTCATTACACTATATTATCAAATAAATAATTGTCATACAGTAAACACTAGACCATTTTATTCTTCGTGCGGTTTTATAAAAATATTACAGTAATGATTAACTTTATTCAAATATTAAAATAATTACGAATGTATTGATGTTAAATGAATTATTTTTTTTAGTAATACGTTATTAGTGTTGTTATTATAAGTTCGTTAGTCAATGAAATCAAAGTTATTACATACTTGTATTTTGTAATTAAATTGTTACAACATATTTTAATATGTTTAACAAAAAATAGTCAGTTACCTATTATTATTTTATTACAATAAAAAGGAAAGTAGATGTTCATATGTTTATAAATCATTAATAATCTACGACTGTAAAAATAATTTTATAATAATCTTTTTTACTTATTTTGATTGTTCTTTATTTTATGATATTTTTATCTCGATATATCAATAGATATTGAACATTTGAATCAAAAAATCTTAAATTTAGAGATAAAATATTAAAAAACTTGGGTATTGTAGCATTTAAGCATCCGTGTTTAACTCTTAAAATACATTTAAACTAATTGAATATCATATAATATGGATATAATATAATACGATGTAATCCATAATTTTTGAATTGGATGCTTGTACATGTTTTAAACAGTCGATTTCAACTTTTTTTTAAATTTAACAAATATTTGATGTCAAGGATTCATAGAAAATTGGTATTGATGAACGAGTTACTATAAAAACTAGAATTCTGAACTAAATTGTTTTCTATAGTTTTTGCTACCACCAGTATTTTACATAACTTATATTTATAAATTAAATAAATAAATATTCTTTTGTACTTTCATAGTTTCAAACAAAATTTTTTTTCCAAATTTACAATATTTGTCTTGATGATATTAAATTGTGTTTTATTTTATATAGAACGTAATATTATTTTTATTTAATATAAGTGGTAATATAATAACTCATATTATTTTTATAGACGATTATTTATTTTCAATACTCCCTAAGCTTTGTTGATACCATGGCGTATGCTCAATGGATGACTATTAACTTAACTGTTGTTTCTTTTTAAAAATTTTTTCTACGTTTCCATGATAGTGATGATTTTTTCTAGCAAAATCTATATAACATTAAGTAGGTATTTAACAGCAATAAATTATGATTAATCGGCGTCCTAAACAGGCAATTTAACTATATCACTCATCATTGATTTTTTCCGTTTTAGTATATAGCATAATATCATGGCATTAGAATAATATGTATTATTATAATATCCTTACGACGATGGCGTATTATGTTGTCTGAATACTTAAGGATAACAATTGCATTAAATTGTATTGTTAACTATATATTTTATCCTATTTTGTTGAGTGTTGAAACATACCAAGTTATTTATTTATTATTATATTACAATAAAAATGGATTTTCATATGTTTAGTGATAATTATAAGCTATATAAAAAAATAATTTTTATCACAACGATAATTTAGTTTGGGTTTTTTATTTCTGTCGATCGTAACTGTGATTAATTGTATTTGATTATTAAAAAAAAGTAGGAAATTGAGAAAATATGTCGTACCTATATAGATGATAGTTTTGCTAAATAATAGTGAATATAAATAATAGCAAATAACGCTTAAAATAAAAAATATCTTACTATGTTAAAATGTTCAATATCATAAATATTCCACTAATTTCTCTTAGTCAATAATATAAAATTAATGATTTTATTTTTTTTTTAGTAAAAAACTATAGAAATAAAATGAGATGAGACAACTTAATGTATTGGGTAAAATAAAAAACAAAACTGTTCACTGAATAAGCTAAATATTATTTTACAAGAAACATTTGATTTCAAATTGTTATTATTATATTTTATTTTTAACGATTAAAACGATTTTCACTCAATGGTGAATATATTGCTTCATATTTGGAATTGATTTTTATTCCAATTTGTCTAATCGACCCACTTTAGATTTTCACCGTTTTCTAGTTGGAATTCATCAAATTCTCCTCCATCGTTTTCTCCATCTGTACTATACTCCATTTAAAATCCATTATCTTCATTAGAATCATCAAATATTTTACCTCCATGATTTCAAACAGTTCTATTTATATTTATACTACTAAACTTACTTTAGTCCTTTATCTCCACTTTCTTCACTAATTTGTATTCCTTCGACTGATCCTCTAAATGTTCTCTTTCCATCACTTCTGTTCTTTTTAGCAACGCCTCTAGTTCTATGAGCTTTTTCTCCTTCACTAATTTTAATATTTTCTCCACCAGACCTACCTTTCCCACTTTTATTTTTTCCGTCAAAACTTATAGACTCAAATGATCCACCAAATCCTCTACTTTCTTTTTCTTCTCCACTCAACCCACCTTTTCTACCTTTATTTTTCCTACCAGATCTTATAGATTTATTTGATCTGCCAATTCTTCTATCTTCTTTTTGCTGTCCTTCTCCACCCAATTCACCTAGTCTATCACCATTTTTTCTACCAAATTGTCTAGGCGCATTCGATTTGCTAAACCCTCTATCTCCTCTTTCATTCCCACTCAAACCAACTATTCCACTCTTCTTTCTTCTATCAAATCGTATTAATCCATTAGGCCTACTAAACCCTCCATCTCTTCCTTCTTTCCCACGCAATCCACCAGCTCTGCCACCATTTTTTCTACTAAATTGTATAGAACCAACTGATCCACTAAACCCTTTATTTCTTCCTTTTTCTTTATCTTCGCCATTTCCAATAAACATTTTGCCTCCTTCATTTCTATTCAATTCACTAAATTCAATGGTTTCTCCATCTCCAATAAATCCTTGTTTATCGCCATTTCCAGCTTCTGAATTAAATTCTGTAGATTCACCATTTCCACTACTCAAATTAATTTTTCTAGATTTTTGACCTCTTCCATGTTTGTTCACTTTACCTAATATATGCATTTCATTTTCTCCGATTCCACCACTATATTTTTCACGAAAAGTATTTTCATATTTTTCATTTAATCCATCAAGGCTATCTACTAAATCCAAACCATTCTCACTAATCGGGCCACTTAATCCATCAAACTCTCCTAATTGAAAACAAAAAAACATCTGAGCGAGTAAAGCCATCCAAATTATTCACTTCATTTTAAAGATTCATATCATTAATTTTTCTTATCTCATGGTAAGTATTTGATGATCCAGGTAAATTAGTATGAACTGAAATTTCAAAATTTGAAATTTTTGTTGAAGATATTGATGAGCTAGAACTCATATCAGAAGGTCGAATATTAGTAATTATATTTTCCGACATATTATCATCAATGTTATTTTCCTGTTGATCAACTTGTTTTGCATTAATCTTATTTGAAATCTGTCCCAAATCCATGTTAGATGAAATTCTAGTATTCAAATTATTAATTTGCCTTGTTAATGCATCTCCTGACATTTTATAAGGTTGCATTGTTGAAAACATAGACTCTTGATGTGAATTTCCATTATATGTTGGTACCTTGAAATGTAAAAATTCAACATTAAATAAAGAAAATACTATTTTTTTAAATACGATCTCACACTTTTACGATAAATCTATTAAACTTCATTTTTAACTATCTGAAATACTTTCTCAGTTATAAGTTTTTGGTCTATTTTATTTTTAAATGTCGATAGAATTTTCAAAGAAAAGTTGAATGTTGTGTATGTTATCCTGATCACAATTTTCTTACATATACAAAAATAATATTATTAGAGTATACACTGTTAGGTATAATAGCAATCAAATATAATCAATTTTTACCGATTGGCTGTTTATTGATGAGTATATTGCACTAGGTGAACTCCATGAAACTGAAACTCCGGTGACATAAAATATCTAAAAATGATTACAAATACTAAAAACACTGATTTTGATATTTTATTTACTTTAATTAATGTATTACAGTTTTAGTTTATGTACAATTTATATAACATTAAAACCAATTACAAATTATTCACAATTCGATGATAGAATTAGGTTGAAATGAATATTATGAAGGTTTAATAAATAAAAAATTAAAAAAATGATTTGAGGTCCAAGATTTGATTTGAGTAGTTAGACACTGGTTTTACTCCAGTCTTACAGCAGGATTATAATAAATTATTATTTTTAAATTTATTAAATCGATTTTTAGCAATATATAAATATGCACTTTTATATTTAATGTCTATTGATTTAAAATTACTTATTTAGTCAATCGTCATTACATTTTGAGCTATCTATTAAACTTTTAATTGATAAATTAAATGTTTTACAATAATAATAAAATATTCAAATTTTAAATTTTATAATTAATAAAAAATAATATATTTAAGCAATTATGATTATAGAACTTTTGTTTTGCTTTCATACACTTTTACACTACTGAACAATTATTCATTTAAATAATGGTTGTACTTTTTACATGAATTACTTACTGTAATCCTAAAATATATTTGTTATTAAATATAATTATTTTAAAACTAAAAAAATGGCTTTATTAATAGTACGTTTAATCTAGAAAAATAAATAATTTTATTAAATATTTAAAACATATTTTATCGATAAGCTAATATATTTTATACATTTTTTTGAATTTTTTATTGTTATAATTCTTGATCATAGTTAAATATATAAAATAAATTTGACTTATAGGTACCTGTAGGATCGATAATGAAGTAAAATAAACTAAGGTGATAAACATTCTCATAGGTTCTACTATCTGGTTAAAAACTATGACATGTAATGTAATACGGTCTATAGGCAATTAGGTACTATATGAACTTTAATATTTTGTTCCCATATAATCCTTTAATACGTCAGGTATACTGTATAATGGAACACTATTTTATGGGTTTTATTATATTTACATATCTACACAAATATATATCAACTTGCAGATACAATAATTATGTCATTTATCGTTTCTGTTGTTTGTCCAAGAACCTAGGTACCTACCAACATTAAACAGTTTGGCATACTTGTTTTATAAGCCGCAGTTAACATTTTTTAATTGATGCTTATTCTACATATGGTTTTAATTAATGTTATCACAACTGTTACTTCGCTGAATCATTTAAAACAAAAACAACTAATTACGAACAACTAACACCTTTGTTTTTAAAAGTTAAATAACATAATAGGTTAAGAATGTGCCAAATTGAAGTAGGTAGTAGAGACACTAAAACATATACTACAATAAGTCAGTATTTGTTAGTAATTAAAATACACTATAGCTTTATATAATAATATTTTATGTACGATCATTTTTTCATCTTATCTAATAATAAGTTACAATTTTTTTATACTTTTGCATTATAATATAATTAATATATACAATAATGAGTAGGTATACTACTAAATCATATAATAATATTTAATAATATGAAAGTTATCTTATATTCTATATAACTCAAAATTTATAACGATAAAAAAATTTCATTGTCTCTTGTCTTCCAAGTAAACTTGATTGTCGTGACATGTACACACTCGTGTATTATAAATTATTTATAATTATAATTTGCACAAACAATTTATCATCATACCTTAAAGTAACTAATCTTTCAATTATATTTATCAGAAATATATATATATTATGTATATGTATATATTTATATATATTTTTTTTGTTATTGGTCTTGAAAGTATCAATAATTTCTGCTTAGACATCTAAGGCCATTAGAATTACATCTAATAATATTGTATATTTTTGTATAATATATAATACGCATACTTTGTTCAATAACAATCATATTAGTAATAATAGCATATTTTATATAGTTGCAACTATAATTATTAACTTCAATAATTTTTAAAAAATGTTCCAATGAGTGTAAAATAGATATGTTGATGTTAGGAGAATACTTGAGCATTATGTTGATATTAATTTAATTGTATTATTTTTGATGACAATGTCTTCATTTTCTGTCAGAAAACTATGCTTGGTATGATTGAAGTATGTTTATTAGAAATATAAATAGTGCCCTTACTTATTTTATGGGAAGTTCGTCTTCTTCAAATTGGTAACGGTTAGTGTAAACAATTAAATATTTTTAATTCATAAATAACCTTTTCAGATGATATGCTTATTTTTTCTTTCTTATCATAGTTTCTTCATGTAAAATATAATATTGATCAAATTGTTGTAAAAAAAATTACTTGTCACTTTTTAATTATATAAAAATTTTTTTTTATGAATTAGATGGAATTTAAAAGTCAAATTAAAATTTACAATTAAAAGTAACAACATTATTTATTTATTTATTTTTAAACATACCTATATACAGTGTATACATTAAAATCTAAGTTTCCGTGTCTGAAACCTTGATTTAAACTAAACACTAGAATTGGAAATAATTTCAATCAGGAATCCAAAACCCTATTATTGAATAACAGTAAAAATTTTAAACACTATTTATTTCGATCCAGTAAGTAATTTTTCAATAAAAAACTGAATAATGAAAATTCAGTTGAAATGTAGGTATGTAATCTTTGTACAAATATTATTTTGCTATCTTATATTGAGTACCTAGGTGTAACAGTTAAACATTTGTAGGTTTTAAATACATACCTATACAATAATACGGAAGCCAAAGTTTTCTCCATCGTTACTCGTCATTTTGGAAAATCAACCGTTTTTGTTATTCATCTTATTCTACAGAATATTACAGTAAATATATCGAACCAATGATTGTATTTGATTTTTAATCATAATATAGTTATTTAATATTGTTATACGAGGATGCAACAGTTGTTTAATATAATTATAACAAATTGTTTAGTATTCTGTTAGATTATTAATATTATAAAAAAATAAAATAATGCCGAAAATGTGTTACCCACTATTATTACCGTCACCTCAGTTCGTTAATTTTTCTCTCTACTTAATATATATTACACAGATGCCGATCTAGATGATGCCAATGTTTTTCTTATACGCCTTCCTTTGTAAAATTCGTTATTTGGATTAGTCATTGATTGGTCAGTCACTGATTGCTCTTGATTTTTATTGATCTGCGTCATTTTTGATTTCATTCTCGACAACAAACTATTCAGATGACTTTGGATTTCGTCCACATTTGTCTGCTTAAACAACACGCACTCAATCAATCTCTATCAAAACAGTTAAAAATGTTTTACCTTTTTTGAAACAACTAAACTCCTGTTATTCGGTGTGAAACTTCTATGAACACTGTAGCGGACTGCTGTGGGTTCTGGATATCCGTAAATAATAGGCTGTGTCCGTGAGTATAAATAATTGTTGTTGGGCATAAAATGGCGTGAATACGTGTCATATTGAAATGACGCTGCGTAGTGTAAAGATATTAATACGAACGCGATTAACAGAAATTTCATTATAAAAGAAACAGAAAAAACTTTGACAAAATGGAAATATTGTGAACTCGAAACAGTGCCGAATGTGTTTGATGTATACCTAACGCTGTTTTTGACGTTCAAACATGCACATGTTTCTAGTGAAGTAATTATTTTTAGCAGACATTATTTGAACCATCGATTTTAAAATATGTATAACTGTATTTATTTATGTAAAAGCTATTCGATTAGGCACATTATACACGACTCAATTGTCATTGTACGTGCATGCTGTAACCATCATTCGACGTTATGTATAATGCAATATTTCATTACAACATCCAGTGCATTTTTTTTCAAACTTTCAAACCATTTTTTGTGTGTGGTTTTTTTAATTGTCGTTTTCGATTGTGATTTATTTTTTTTTGTTTTTAGTTTTTAAATATTTAAATATAAATTAAATATCTCATGTAATGGATATTTATGAATTATTGTATTGCTTATATCTGATCTTCGCAATATAATATACTTTCTGCAGTTGCGATTTATTTATAAAATATTACAAATTTTTATAACAAAAGGAACCATTTTGCAAGTTTAAAATATTAAGCACGCATAACATGTTGAGTAGGTATTATTTAAAGCTTAAATGTTCACACAGCATAATTATTAATCAAGATGCTAAAAGAATGAAAATACAATAACAATGAGGATACAATAAGAAAACTAGAATAAATACTCCAAGGCTAATGGAGGCGTACACGTCTAAAGTTTATAATCGACTCGAGTCGGTTACCCTCGTGGACGGATAAAATTATTCAACTAATAACCAGTAGTATATAAGTTCAAAATAATATTTTTTTAGAGTGAGTCAATGTCCTAACAGTGTCAACTCACATTTATAATATTTTAATTTATTCGTTACAACTACCTGTATCCACAAAATTGGTATTTACGATAATCAAGTACCTATATCTACATGAGTTGTCTTGTAAAATATAAATATTGTTTTACTACGGTAAAATAATATTGATTAAAATTATAAACATATTTAGGTTATTCGACGTAAAGTCACTATAAGTACACTGTACTATAGTGTAATCAATTTCAGACAATATTCAGTTGAACATTTACATAATAATCTACTTTCAGTCTTAAATATATACAAATATAATGAACCATTAAAAATTGTAAACATCTGTAATTGTTTTATTGGAACACACGGCTAAAAATAATAATAATAATAATAATAATATTTACCTTCTACTGCACATAAGCAAGTTCAAACAAATTATTATTTTTTATTATAGAATCGTTCAACACTAGATAAGTAGACGTAGCCATTTCGATTTTTAATTGACTATTGCACCGAAACATTGGGTTACAAATAAACAAAACAAAAAGTGCGCCAATATACAATCACACTTTGAAAAATCTGGTTTGTACTAGTGTTCAGAGCTTCTTGGTTTTAAGTATTGTAGTCTCGAAAAATTCTAAGACGATATTATGCTTAATCCCAATATTTAAGATAAAAGTAAGTATACTTACAAATCTACATCAATACCTCATCATATATAACGCCTCCAGTCTTGGTCCAACAAACAGTTAAATTATTTAAATTATTGTATTTCTAAAATATTGATTTTCTTATGACAATTATATACTCGTAAATGGTATCCTATAGTTTTGTTGTTTTAAAAAAAATATGCATCAATGAGTTATTTTTCGAACAGATTTTTGAAAAGTTTTAGAGTAACTTAGATTGAAAATTGATAAAATATTTTAAGTATTATTAATTTTAAAATATGTAAGTAATAAGTATTGATGAGAAGTAATTAAATAATAAAACTAGTCACATTTATCACTATTAAAATAATTTTCTACACTTTATACTTATAGGTACCTAACCTATAGGATGAAGTTTTGATCGAGTTTGAATATTTCGTTCTTATATCATACATATGATAATGTATAATTTATTATCATACAATGACCGATAAAAATAAAAATAAAAATAATTTTCATAATATTTACAAAAGAAAATCATTTTTATCGCTTATAAGTAATTATGATTTTAATAAAAAGATGTATGATGAATAAATAACTATCAGATGTTATACATTTATTATTTATCGAATATTTTTATTTATTTATTCTAGTTTGTGTTCTGTATTTTGAATAAAATAATAATTTAAAGTCAAAAAATACTGGAAATGATGAACAATTTTTTATAATATTTTCTCATCAATATGTATGAGAAAATATGAGTATTTAACTTTTTGATTAATTAACAAATGATTTGAATTTTTATATAAACTTGTAATTTTAATCTGAATTTATTTTCAAAGGTTTATACAAACAAATTTATAACGAATATGTTTCTACTGAATTTCTAGAGTTTTTGTGAAAACATTTATTACAATTGTTTAGAGTATTAGTTATGAATATTCACAGCCCTATTATGCAAATGAATTGTGTATGTGAGTAAATGATTATACAAATGTTTTCATAATACTTAGCGATTGTTTTAAATGGTTGTAAAAATGTATTATTTTACCAATATTTGATGTCAGTTGCATCACTAAAAATTTAAAGAGTCAAAAGTAAGCTATAAGTGTCCCTTTGACATGATTTAGTGGCCTGCTATTATTGGTCCATTAAATTAATACATTTTTAATGCCCAACCCAACCTGATAATATTGATTATATATTTTGTATTTTATTATTGATTTAAATCTCAAAAATTATTTAAATTTTATAAAATATTATACACTATGAACTGTGTATGAAAATTATTGGTTTCTGTACAAATATTTATAAATGTATATAGTACTTACTACCTATGTTTTCGAGTGGAAAGAGAATATTTTTTTTCTAATGACATCTTCCGTTAAAAAAAAATTTTAATTCACCACCGATTAAAATATAATATTCCAATATTTCTGGGTATATTTTTAATTGAACATCATTTCTAATCATTTTATTCTCGGTTAAATTTCTTATGCTTTTTTTTTTTGTTTAGCTTCTATAACCCATTGAGGGCCTTCGCTGCTTTTACTACTTGATATCATCTATCTCTGTCTACACACTTTTCTAATTTTGCTCCTGATGCACATTCTTCGAGGTCTGAATTGACTACGCCTATCCATCTTTGCCTTGGTCGTCCCTCTGATCTTTTCCCATCGATAGTGTCAATCATTACGTCTTGTATCATGTCAGTGGATCTTATGTCAGTAGATCTCCAGGCATGCCCCACCCATTCTAACCGTTTGCCTCATAAAAATGACTTTATATTGGGTTTTGAATATATTTGATAAGTTCTTCTATTACCTGAAGAATATATGCTTCAACATAAAATATAAGTAATCATTATGAAATGTGAATAAGACTGAGAATCGCGCGAAGACTATGGAAGTCGTGATGGTGTCATATTTGATTATCGCATTTAATGGCTTGGAAAATGTAAAATACTAAAATGATGATAATAGCCTTTGATGTCGTCTAAAAATTTACATTCTTTAAAAATATCAAATAAACGCCCCACATTCGTTGTAGACCGACATGCGAAAAATAAATGGAAATTCATTGCGAACATATTACATGATAAAATAACCATCGCAAATTATATACCTAATAATGTTATCTTCATTCTAACACTTTTTATTATATAATGAAACGCAATTTATACAATAAATTATACGATCAGTTGTATATTATTAAATTTCAATAGTTCTTATTAGTAGGTATCTTCACGATTTAATTATTTCCTTATATCAGATAACGCATACGTATTTTTTGTCTAAAACAAAAATAGTTGGGCTTAACTCGTTTTAATCATCAAAATAAGCAGTGCGAAAGAGTTGCAATGAGCACGACGTAAAAATAAATAAATTTAATTTTGTTTTTTTGTAACACACACTATAAACAGTGCTAATAAATTGCGAAATCTTCGAGTATTAATCATCATAATCATAAAGACAGCTAGGTAGTTCTATTTACTAAAAGCATAAAATGTACGACTTAATATGTTATATTATTGTATACATACTCGTAACATTGTGTTGACAAATAAGTAGGTGTTTTATGTATATTACGATGTACACATTATGTAGGTATAATTGTGCAAACAATGTTTCGGTGTCCTCGGATGTCAATTAATATTATTGTTTCAGACACGGGTGAAATTAAAACAAGACTCTTTGGCGATCAAAACCGTGAAATCTACAGCCAAGATTACCGTGTTTACGGAGCTAGTTGGACGGGTTCCAATTTCTCTTAATGAATTAAATCCTACCATTAATGCATTTAGATCCGTATTGATTTTTAAAAGCCGAAAAGGTTTTTTTTTTTAAGTCTTAATACAGGTTTTCGGACAATATAAAATCTAGTTAAGTACTATTTACACCGTCGTTTTCCACATTATTTGCTTTGCTATTACACGCTGAGATTCTTCGATGCGAAAAAAATGTTATTAAAAGAGATAAATATTTAACAGAAATAGCAGAAATCCACGACTTTCGAATGTCAACAGTGCAATAACCTGACGGAATAGAGTAAATTGCGACCGGATTTGGTGTTACAAAACCTTTCTAATAGACATTCAGATTTCATGTTTTAAAACATTTCAATGAACCTACATAAATTAAAATGTTCGCTCGCTACAAATCGCTGATGGGGTAAATTATATAAAGTACAATATACTTACCCATTTTCGTATATTCAATAATAAATATTGAGCAATTGTTGCTTTTATATTCACTTAAACATCAATTAGGAAGGTAATGAACAATGCGTGAGGTTTGTATAATATATTTCAAATTCCTAATAATAACAATGTTGATAATTACTATCGAAGGAATTTAATGATTCGAAATATATTTCATGCAAAAATGTCCATTGTGCCCCTAATTGTTTTTATTCGATATATTAAAAAAAAAAAATTAAAATACTGCTGTTGCATATTATTATAGTGAGACAACAAGAATTTTTTTAGTTTACTTAACAAACAAATACTGTCAACTGTTGTTTTGGTCAATTTTACGCATTTATGTTTATTTTATTTCACACGATACTACGAACAATTATTATTAATAATATTAACGTAATTGATTTAAGACACTTAGTCTTTACTCCTTAATAGATATTTTACTGTATATTTACTCCGCAATTATTTCATAAACTATATTTTCAGTCTAATAAAGACATAATAACTATTAATAATATATTACTTAAAGAAATTTATCTACATCTTTAAGATGTTTTATGACATATAATATATTACGTTATTTCATTAAATTAGACTAATAACTCATAACCTTGAACTACTAAATTTTCATTTTAAATTTTTTTAAATTATGTTACAGTTCACTGATTTGTTATATATAAAACGTATTAAAAAAATTTTTATCTTAGCAAAAATGTTACTATTATTATTACTATCATCCAATACTTTACAAACTAATAATTAAATATTAAAATACTGTATAAAGCATCAGCTAATTTGTCAATGGCATTGAGGACATTTTATACTCCGAAAATACTTGAAAGTCCATTGACTTACATTCTGCAAAAATATCAATACTAATTGTTCGTTTAATGCTTACAAATCATTTATATCGCATTACATATTATATTATATTTAAAAAACCAAACGGCTAACGGTAACATTTGTGAAGTTGATGGCGGATTTTGTTTTTCTCAATATCAAATTATGTCGGAGCTACCTATCCATGGTAATTCTTATAATTTGCGCCACCGAATTTTCCAGCTAACATCTGTGTCGATATAATTACCGTTATTATTATACATACTAAAGGTAGGTATGCATTTAGTTTAAATTGTTATTTGAAATTTATCTAACAATAAAACAGTAATATTTTGATCACGTCGGTTGGCGATTGGCTCAAACAGGTGTGATCACTGTAATATTACAAAATCTTTTAAAATCCGTAAAGACTCGAGACTCACTACAAAAAAAAAAAAAAAAATTGTATACTGTTATTAATATATTGACTGACGCCGACCCCGTTCAGTCGAAATTTAAAAAACCACACACAGCCGGACGTGACATTCCGACCACGGAGAGAAATAATATAATGATAACATCAATAATTATTATATTATCATTATCGGCGAAAAGTTTTTAGTTCCGTTCGGTGTCCGCGGACGATCGATTTCATATTATGACGATGATTCAACTATATAACATGATTCATGTAACTATAACATTATGCACGGAGTGATTCACCTTGAGTATTTTTACCCCCATTTTTCGTTTAACAACGAACTTATTCCAGTTTTGATTTTTGGAATTTTTAAGTACACTTGAGGTATGGAGGACCATGTTTTCAATCATCTAGATTTACACGATGTAAATCCTAATACGAAGGTCCTCTAACGGTTCAAGTTTTTTTTTCAAATTATTTTATGTTATTCAATATTTGAATATATCAACATCTGGAGTGTTTGAATTGTTAAATTTACTAAGTTATTACTTATGACTATTAAGTATACATTATATTGTAAAGATATTATTAGTGTCCTTAAAAATGGCATTATAAAAATGAATAATAGATGTACACAATATTGAATCGAATGAATCGTTTGAATCTAGAATTGTAGAATTAATTTTTTTTTATTTTACTCGGACAATTTGCTCAAGTCGATGGATTAATAATAATAATAATAATATGATAAAATAAATAGCTATAATATTTTTGAATCACTTTGCCTCCCCCTCACCCATCCACCATAATTTCCCAAACATATTGTTATAATAGACATTAATCTATTATTCTTATTGATTATTACGGGTATAAAAATTAAATTTTCCTCGTTCGGATTTTAAGTTATATATATTTGCCTGCATAGAAAAATATCAATAAAAATTCCGACTCGGAAAAGGGGCGCGCGATTGCGGGGTTAGTCGCGTAAAAAATAATTCTTCATATCGTCACTGCTGCAGGACTACACGTGCACTCGAGATTTCCAAAAATCAGGATCTAATAATTGTATCGGAATTACGCACAAATTGGGTTGGACGCTGTCGGTGAATCAACCTCTGTCACATAACGTGAGCACGCATTGTCGTTGATGTTATTATATCGATGTGTAGGAATTGATCCTGTGGCCGACGATGTAAATTATTGGCAAATGTGACGGATGTGTAGCGCGGAATGCAATATTAACGTAGTCCGGGGAAAGGCGTTTACGATATAACATAATAATATTATACGGCCGGCGAAAGTATGTCCGGCTCGCCACTGTGTGTGCGTGTGTGTAAGTTATATTATATAGGGAAAAACACACACACCGGTCGGGCAATGGTAGGCCGGTTTTCTGGGTCAAAGAATGCGGGATAAAGACCTTCGGAGGTCGTTCACTCACACTACGCGCAGACGACGGCGGCAGACCGTGCATAATAATTATATTATAATATTATTATCATATTCTTTCTTAAATCGCACATAATATTATTATTTTAAGTGTTGTTTTGTGCGCCGGCCAATGGCTATAATATTATAATCGCAGTCGTCGCCGTAGTCCTCCTACTCCGCTTCGCAATCATTTATTTTCATTAAAATCGAATTCTCAATACTTATACCTACACGTCCATCACGCCGGACGGTTGACGTCATTTCTAAAATTATGCTCCTGAGTCCCGCCTAGCTTGGTCACGAGGTATCTAAAAAAAAAAATCAATAACATTCAACTCGTTCGACTGCGGTGTGATGAAATAATAAATCGAATTTTAGAGTAAATGCGCGTTGTCTTAACGCATGCTTCATTACGATGGTGTATGGTGAATGAGAGTTAATCGAAAATGAAAACATGCTTTTATTGTTATCACGCGCACTTCCTTGCCATAATTTTTCCTAGGAATAACTAATTATTTTTTTTATAAATATATATCCTAAAAATGCGCGTTAAAATAAATAATATATATATATATATATATATATTATCCGTCGAATGGAAAAATAATGTTTCCTTGCGAGCTACAGTGTCCGTGAAATATTTTGGTATTTATTTTTTAAAATGCCCGTCAACATGGTAATATAATGTATGTTTACACAGTAGGTTAGTTCAATGAAATGCGATATCGTTTATATAAATTTACTATCATTCAAACTTCCAGGAGTTCACTACAAGTTTCTAAACTGCACAATATAAACTTTCTTTCAGTGTATTATATATATATATATAAAGTAGGTATTTTATTGTGTTCTGTCGACCTACAAGACGGATTTGTTTTTCGCAGTCGAGATCAACATCGAACAAAACAAAAAACCGTTTGTCATTAATTAGGATGCGCTATCGTTTGGCACAGTGCATATTCCGTGCAATACCTGCTTAATCGACGAAACAACTGAAAAAAAAACTAACACCATATGCTGCTCACAAAGTCACAAGGAACTACTAACTGATATCGAGGATTTGAATTGGATTATTGAGCTGTATCGGAAAAATAGGACAAAAAAAGTGTTTTCGACAGAGGTCGATATAATATAATGATATCATTGTTGTTGTTGTTTTCGATGAAGCTAAATATTTTTACCATTATATATGATATCGTATATAAATGCGTACAGCTATCGTTTCCAAGCGTTTACGTCAACGGTACGAAACGTTTTCAAAACCATAATTTCAAATCAGCCAGACTCGTCGAAAATACAATATTATATTGTATAGTATAGGTATACGCTGACACTCAAGACGTTTCGGAGACTTGTTGAAATGCCATTGAACGCCGTTAAGATCAATCGTTGTTCGTGTGTGTCGGGCACAAATGAATTGGCCAATGCATTCGAGATTATTGTTTAAAGAAATCTCGCCGTGTCAGCGGAATGAATTAAGTGTACCTACGTATTTTGTTCCGGATGCCATGAAAACGTTCTACTATACACCTCTCTCTCTCTCTCTCTCTCACACACACACACACACACACACACACACACACACACACACACACACACACACACACACACACACACACACACACACACACACACACACACACACACACACACACACACACACACACACACACACACACACACACACACACACACACACACACACACACACACACACACACACACACACACACACACACACACACACACACTATTTCTATCTCTCTCTATCCGTCTCTCTCCGATAAACACTATATGCATTTCGTACGAACAACAGCTGTTTCTCGAAATCAGATTTATAACTTTACTGTTTCCACCGCAGTGAACGCGCATATTTTACAGACACACCGTACACCATATATATTATATACGAGTTTGGTATTAAAAACGTAGAATATGTGCATCACGTAGGCGGTATTCTCAAAACCCTACAATAAGTAAACTAGTTTGGTGATTTTTTTTTTTTTTTTCATGGCTGTATTGATTTCCGAGATTTATTATTTAAGGCATTCGTTCCGACCGGAAGAGAGGACATGCACGGCGAAATAACGCGTGATGCATACATTGTTTCTATATTTACCCCGATGACACATCCCACGCGGCGGTGTTATCGTCTTATTCGTCTCGGTATAATATTTTATGTTCAGTTTCCTACTAAACCTAGTATGAAAAAAAAAATTCCACCATTAGTATAATATGATATTATTATTATTAGTTCATAACATTTTATCGTTAATATACAAAACTCTCATACAACCACTTTGGGCATACCGGGTGGTAGTATGGGGGTCTGCCAAAAAATCAAACAAGAGAACCATCCAAGCCTTCCAAAATATCTGCTGTCGTCTAATTACAGGTGCACCTTGGTATGTCTCCAATAACATTATAAACTCCGATCTCAAAATCCGCTCTGTCAACGATACAGCCACTCTATATTTCAAACGCTTCCACGCAAAACTTCAATCCAACCCCAATCAGCTCATCGAGGACCTTGCTACACCAGCACTTCCCGGAGATCCAACCAGACGACTCGAGCGGAACTGGCGCCGTGACTTAAAAATTTTATAAATTGCTTAAATTAAATGCCATTGTAATACATTGTAAATATTATTGTAAAGCCACTAGGTGTCTCTAATGAGAGATTTCCTAACATGTTATCTTTAGTTTATAGTTTTTCTTTCTTTTCACCATAATTATATTACTTATTGTACATCCCTGTATAGATCGTAATATTTCACGATAAAGTCATATTTAAAAAAAAAAAAAAAACATTTTATAGTTAATTTATTGTCATGTTTTTGACGTCATTTTATATTTCAACTGCAAAGTAGATCAATAATATTTTGCCAAACAATATTTGACTTGGCTTCGAAGCCAAAACCTATACACTCAGTCATGAATCGTATAGGTTGAAAATGGAACAAAGTACAGCAAATAAATCAATACCACATTCATAATTTGCTGTTTTTTTTTTTTAATAAAGTAATGCGTATTTAGTGTTCCTAAAAGTATTGATTTTTCTTGCATATCCTATTCACCACAAACAGTTTGATAAATCTTCAGCCATCATAAAAACTGTTGTCGGACTGTTTTTTTGTTCACGAAATTTCGACCATTGTTTTTCGTCCATTCGTTTTCTAAGTACCCAATTTGTTTTTGAGCACGCCAAACCGACATTAACAATAGTATACCGCACTATGCAGCGCAACCCAAACATTCATCAAGCACATTTCAATTTATCAAATTTTTTTTTTTTTTTTGAACTTTAAAACCATACTACTCGGATGGGTCATATTCAACCATTAACATTTCACAGTCAATATTTATTACTAAAATTATTTTTTTGTTATGATAAGATTTTAGTGTATTATTTGTAAGAAAAAAAAATGTACAATGAACTTGATTGTTATGTAAAAAAAAGTAATTTTATCTCATATTGAAACTAAAAATGATATTTAATATTGTCATGAAATAAATTCTTGCTACCGAGTGTAAATAAGAAGTCAGCTAACGTCGTTAAAAATATTTTGTTTGACTGATTAAATATAGGTGAATATAGTATTTCTTTTTCAGAGAGCTGTTGATAAAATTTGGACACTTCTTCCTAAAAACAAAAAAACAAAACAAAATAATGCACGAAAATACGAATAATCCAGTAACATGTCATGAATAAAATAACGAAGTAGTTCATTTAGATTTTAGAATCAGGAGAGTTTGAAATCGTAGACAATAATTTTAATGTGGAGTTGTGTTCATTTATTTCCATTCGTATTGCATAATTCTATAAGTAAACAAATATTTATTAAATATATAGTATTATATAGGTGTAAATGTGTAATATAAATATAATTGAGTGTGACATACGTCTAAGACGCTTACAAAGTATAATAATATTATTAACCATTCAAAGACGTTTGAGCTTTAAATTTACAAACGAATAGAAATAATAATAATAAAAAAAAAACATGATACGTGTGACATAATATTTTTATACAACAATATAGGTATTATAATGAAATAATGTCATATTATTTGTTCTGCACTCTAAACGTTACAAAATATGTTTGGTCGTTGAATACAAGAAACGTGATAAAATTTGATGCACAATTAACACGATTATTAGTATTATGTAAATATACAATGAAATTATTATGTGTATTATAAATTACAATAATATTATTAAAGTGTGTAAGTACTTAAAGAAGTATATTTGATTACTGTGTTGTTATCATTTTCAGTGAGAGTGCTAAAAAAATAAAATCTGAAAAAAAAACAGTTTTAATGTGAATACATAATATTATAAAATGTCAAAATAATATAATATATATATTATATATTGACATATTGAGATCATTAAAGTTAGGATTTAATCTAAAAATAAGAGTTATAGTTCTTTGCCAACTTGTTTTTTCATTCATCGTTTGGTTTTCATTGTGCCTGAGCGAACATCAAAATAGCTCAAAACATGTAATATTAATCATATTATATTTACGAGATTTAAGTCGAGATTAAAAAAGGTAGTTTTGCTTAATCGTTAATAGGTAGCTTCGCTAAGAGCACAGAAAAAAACCCAATGAACATTGAACAGAAGTAAGCAAATAATAAAATGTAAATAAAAATATTATAAGTAATAACTCATTTACAAATAATATTTACATTTTAATATTATGTTATATTGTGTTATTTGGATTAACACAAGCTAATGAGCCTCACTTATATTTTATTTATTTTTTTAGTTACATAATTATGTATTTAAACAACTGACTTGTAACAGATTTAATTACTGCATGCATAATTAATTTGTAAATAATATGACAAGGTGTGCACTGTAGAAAAATGTAATAATATATTTTTGTGTACTTATATCATGTGTCTATATTGTTGAAATGTTGACCACAGCTAAACGTATTATTGTATGAGATTGATATGAAAATAATACCTTTGATAATGTGAATGTTTTTTTCTCATTTCTCTGGTTTTTTGGTCTCAATACTTGGTGCTTTAGACAACGTTTTGTCTGATGATTTTTGTCGTTCTACCTTGCCTTAAAAAATATAAATATAAAAACAGATTTTTATTAAACATTTCTGAATCGAATATCTAATATTTTGGTTGCTATTTAAATGTATTTTTTTATTTAACACAACCCGTTCAAACATGGGAACAATAAGTGAATGTGATGTATGAGAAATAAAAACGAATAATATGGTTCACAAAGTGAAGGAATCGCCCATTTGGCTTTAAATGTGTAATATATAATTTATTCATAAAGGCTAGTATTATTTCTGCGAAACATGTTACAGTAAACAATATGTTTTATGCAAAATTGAATTCTTAGTTAATTTAGAAATCAGAGTCTGCATGATTTAAATAAACCTTTGTGCTCGTACAATTAATATAAAACTCAACTTTGACACGTCGTATTTTATTTATTTTACACAGTAAGTTATAGTTGTATGTACGTTATATTGAGCATTTTAATATTAGAATAATAGTGATGCACTGTTATATTATTCGTACGATAGTTATGTTTTTACTTTTTAATGTTACAAGGTAAAATAAAAACACAATACAAAAGCGTTATTCAACAGTATTATCATAGCAATTCGATATACCATTGTTCGAGTAAGGGTGTAAAAATATTATACAGTGAACACAACATTATTTACTATAATACGATACCGATCACTTAAGTTAACGTCCCGTACAGGTTTTCTCGTTATACTCGATACCCATAATATTACAATAGTATAATATTATTATCATGCTGAAATAATGATGACAGTTTTGTTTTATGTACAAGATACAAACAGTCGTCCGATTTATGGCATCTAGCTGAACATAAATTATTTAGATAAAATATCTACTACAGTAACAATTTAAATTTTCATTCAACAATCGATCGACACATATTATTAGCTCCCATATACCGTTCAATATTGTGCAAGAAGGTTCATAAAAACAACGCACTTAACTGAAAACGTTCGTTATTATCCATAAGCAATTTGTGATACAAAAAATTGTATACACATTTATACGCAACCTTTTGACAAATAAACTGTGATCGATAAAATACGTAATCAAAAATGTGCTTTTAAAGGTAATATCACAATTATTTATAAAGCGTTGGAGACTTGACTGAACACAATTTTTTTCGAGGATATAGAATGGATGTTAATAATAATAAATTATACTTATCGTGTTTAATTTTATCATTATTGCAGTGTACCTACTTAACATATTAAAACTTATCGTTGAATATGCAAAAAATTTCAAATCAAAAATATTATTTTTTTTTTTTTTTTTTTTATCGTCAGCATCGTAGTTTTTATGATATTATATTATATTGATTTTATAATATACAGGGCAAACATAACATATTATATAATTTCCAGTCAATGTAAAAAAAATTTGTCGATTAAGTTCTGTAAAAATTATTTAAATTTCTGATAATAAATGTCGGTAGTTATTCTATTACTTTCAATTATATTTTAGACAAACATTTTTTTTATTAATCTGTTTATTTGTTTTATTATTTATTCTCCAAGATATACGTATTACACTTGTAATATGGGTGTTTACCAATTACTGAGTTTTGCGTATATCATAGGTATCGTTATAAGGCCTCTTTAATTCTGCATATTATAGACTATTTTTTTTTAATTTACGTAATGAAATTTGTTTCGTTAAACTTAAAACAGTGACTAATTTTGTTTGGAAATTATTTAGAATGTAAAACACAACACCTGCGCACAATTTTAATTAATTTGCAAGATAGACGCATTTAATATAGATATAACAATTTCTATAAATTAAAAAAAAACATTTTCAATTATATTTGTTTATAGAATAAAAACTGCGTAGGTAATAAATAATAATAAACTGAATTTCCATACGTATATGAATGCCACATTCTTTATACCCTGAAAATATCAGTAAATATGTGTGTAAACACTATACACACACACACACACACACACACATACCTAAATTCCACAAATTGCTTATGTTACCTTGACCCAACATTAAGAAAATACAATACTTCACCTACATTATTATTTACTACGCATCATCTAAATAAATGTGTTGAACACATTACTGAATTGTAAACTGCATAATTTTGCAATATTTATATAAAAAAAAACCCACTTTAGTTATAAATTAAATAAGTTCCTAATAGGTTATTATAATCACGGAAGCCAATGCAAAATATTTTATAGCACAGGTTCAATACTGATTTAAAGACTTTTATAGATTTTACCACTTTACAGTAATTATTATAAGTAAAATTATTAAACACAAACTTAATTTTACTCTTTCAAACATGATATTTTTATTGGTTTTCAATTATTGATTATGTATTTATGTTGTATTATTTTTCTTAACTGATATTGTATATTGAATTATTATGTTATTTAAGATAAATTGAATAAGTTGTTTAGTATTTCACATTTTCTCACTACCTGCCTATTTACAAAATGCATCATGTGCACGTAACAAATTAAAATCGTCGTAGTATTTTGATGGATACACGTCATATTTTAAAATAATATCATACTAAATCGTTTGGAGCATAAATTATTATGATAATATTTCATAATGTTTATCATTTTTTTTTTCGATACAAAGAAATTCGGTACATATGAGAACATAATGTTTAAATGAGATACACAACACTTGTTCAGATATAGAAAGTGTGTTAAATTGCTTATAGTTTGATAATAAATATGTATGAATTGGTCTATGTCTTATACTACGCACTGAGTCGGTCATGATAATATGCTAACACCATCGTCCGAATGACCTTTTAAACGCACAAAATATGGTGTTGAAATGTTGAATATACGAGTCGCTGGGATCCCATTGACTTTTCTCCGATGGAATAGACAGATATTAACAATATCATAATATTGCAATGTGCAAAATCGTTCAATATAATTTCTTTTGTAAGCAAAGAAATAACTATATCGTACGAATACCATTTCGCATAACGTTGAATTATTTTCCATCGCAAACACGATGAGTCTCTTCGTAATTTTCGCGACGTGACGCTTTCGAGCTCTGCAACCCTCCATCAACTATACACATACGTCATAAAGACGCCCCAGTTACATGTTCGCCATCTTAATATTGTATACCGATCTCAGTTCGAGGACGCGGTTAAGACTTAGGTAGCTACAGTTGAATTATCATTAAATTATATTGTTGTTATTGCATAACATAATATTATCGTTAGTAGGTACCTATAAGTAACATTAAAATGGAGGGTTAGTGCGCATATTATTATAACACGTTATTGCAATGTTATAATATAATAATATGTGAACGGGAACGACGACAAACTTTCGCGGTTAACGACTGCACATATGAAATCGCAACGAAAGCGGAATGGTAGGTATATAGGTAGTTAATATTATTATTATTATTATTATTATTATTATATGTAGGTACCTATACATACGAATCGTGCGGTGACGACGTTGACTATACGTATACTAATATTATATATCATTGTGATAAAATGTGGAATCACTAGGCGATCTCCGGTGAGGGAGTGAGAGCGGAAAGAAAAAAGTCGGCTAGTCGACGAGCGCATTCGGGATTTTATAGTTTTTCAAATAATATAATAAGAATTTATAGGCTGAAGGTACGACCACCATCCTCGTAGTCTTGTGCATGTGTGTGCGGTTCATGTCTACTGCTAATAATTGTAATTGTAACGCCTATAGAGGTACCCAATTCCGTTTAGATGCGTATAGTAAATAAATAACAATAATAATAATATTATTATTGTCACGGCGTTATCATAACAATACAATCAAATAGTATATATATATATATATATATATATATATATATATATATATATATATATTATAATAATGTTGTACACAACTCACTGTTATGTTTTTTCGCCATGTGCCTGGCCTTGGCCCTCTCCACTTCCTGCATGGCGACGTTCGGGAAAGTGCCTGCGGACAAACATACATCGTATAACAAACAGCTGCAGCGAGTACAATGATAATGTTGATATCCAAACATTGAGATAATGATATCAACATAATATTATTGTGTTTCTGGTGAGTGTCAGTGCAGGGGGGGGGGCTTCCAGCGAGAACCACCAGGCACTTATTATAACAAGTCCGGGGTATACAAAGCAGTGTGGGTACCGAGCGGGTGGGTGGTTGTTGGGGTTTACGATCCAATAAACGGCCGTCGAAGGGTGCACCACGGAGATCTATGCAAAAGTTATGCACATGATGTATACCTCTCTTGCCACCTAGCGCGGACGGTCCGTAGTTGTGTCTCCCAGTGGGAGACGACGAGCTCAGCCAACAGTAAATGGTGAAGGCCTTCGAAGTACCGTCGCGACGTTTAAATGACTTCCGCCACGGTCGGCGTAAAGAACGGACCCGGAACACAAATGTCGTGTATGTGGCCTACGGCTAGTCATCGGCAACGGATACAACGGAAGCGACAACGGCGGCGGCGATGGTGGCGGACGATCGCATCTCGCAAAGCCTCGGAATCGCACTGACCGCCGCCGCCGCCGCCGCCCGGGGAAGGAGCTGTCGATATGCGCGCGAAACGGCTGTCGGGCGCAAGCGCCACCACCCCCGCCCGCGCCACCCCCGCGAACAAGACATCCGGACGGCGGACGACGACGCCTTCGCGCCGCGTGTGCGTCTCGTCCGCGTTCGTATCGTTATGTGTTGTTGTTGTCGTATATAGAAGACGGTTTTTATTATTGTTTTTCTTTCTATTTTTCAACTCGACCCCTCGAAATTTATGCGCATAATAATACATAATAATATTGTTATTATACGATTTCACCGTCAGGCTATTTTTCAAACAGACCTATATTATACTGTAATGTGTGTATGTGTGTGCGTGCGTACAACACTCTGCGCCACGAGCAAACGCGCCGTTATGGTTTCGTTTAATTTAGTTTTGTCCGTTTCCGGAGATCCTCACTCCCACGGCCGATAAAAACAATATTATTATCATCTTACCCAACGACGGTGTATAATATTATGTAGTATGACATTGACTCCATCATTTACTGATAAAATATTATTTTTGTTGCTATTGTAAGCACCGAATGGTCTCACAAATCGAGTTGTTTTTTTTTATCTCTCTCGTTGTTTTCCTTTCCCAGTTTGATCCGAATAAATCATTCTCTGTCCTGTCAGTGCATCTCATCGCTATACCGTAGTCAAACTCTAATCGAAAACCATTTACTATGCGTGCGAAAGCATATTTCTATACTTTATGCTAAAGTAAATAAATATTTTTATATTTAAAAAAACAATAAACTCATTTGTTATATTAACCGGTTAACTATTGTCATCATTATTATTATTATTTCTACCCTTGTTGTATTTACATATAGGTAATTAAGTCACTATTTGTTTGTAAAAGTTGGCATCATCACAATAGAGACAACAGAGAAAAACAAATACAGTCGTTGAGGATCCTCTTAAAGATATCTTCCTTATCATTTGTATGCGTTTAATGTTTTAAAATACTTTTGTGGTCGAGTGTATTTATATAGGTACTTAATAGCTTTCAAAAGGGCTACTGAAAATCACCCCTTTTCTGAGAGAATTTCACTAAACTTAAAGTCTTAGTGTCGAGTATTGTTGTTTTTCTTAAGTACCTAACAATACTTGTTGATAGTAGAATTCCACTATACCAAGAGGGTGAAAACTGTATGTTATTTTAGTGGTATCTGGTTCAAAGATTAACGAATATCTATCAGGTGTTTATGTTGTATAAATGTTGTTTTAGCAACAATATTAAATATATCGTTTCAATAAATTACAATTTTATTTTGTTTTAGTTTTAATTTTGATTAGTATTATATTGGTTTAATACAATACAAGTAGCCGTCATCAGACGATATAATATTATCAATAAACTATCGCTTATTTAGAACAATCTAACTAGGTAATAAGAGCGTTGGAAAAATATTTTCTTCGATTTCGGTGGTTCTATATAATAAACAATCTATATGATAATAAATTATCAAACTGTCGCGTTTCATTCAAAATCAATGAAATGGAGCGCAACTTATTTTTCATGTTTAAATTTTAACAGTTTTGGGTACCTTTCAACAACTTGAACATTTGTGTAAATAATGCTTTGATGATGAATACAATTTAACAAACAAAACTCAATATCGTGCAACAGTTTTCTGACACTCGTCATCGACCATTAAACATTCATCTTATCACCTAACCAAGTAAAATTGTGTTTCGATGAATCATGGTAGGTATATTATGGTTCATATTATACTGAATGAGTGAAGTGTAATCACGAGATAAACTCAGTCATCGTTAATGAAATAGTTTTAAATTTAACTTACTACTGATTTCCATCGTTAGATTTCATAACTTGTGAATAGTTTTACATACAACATCAATATTATGTATAGGTACTACGTCAAGTCCAAATATAACAAATCTTACAAAGACTTCACCTGTCGCGAGTGAATGCAAATACTTGATTTCGTTAAGCTATAAAATGACAAAACAGTATAGATACTATAATTATTACTACGGGATTCTAGAACATGTATAAATACCTAATTGATTTGTCATAAGCATTGCAAACCAATTCTAAAAAATAAATGTGTAACACATTCTTCGAATGCCCATTACATTTTTCAATATATCGTATTGGACGGTGTGGGACATCGTAGGACGTAGTACTACTTCACAAACTTCAAACCGTATATCTCAACAAAGATAACATATTTTAATTTTTAATTTTTTTTTGTTAAGAAGCACCGCTAGTATATATAATATATCGACAAATATTCTAAATTCAACAAAATATGGCGTACGACTTGATGACTGCAGTCAGCGAAAAACAAGAGTAAAATCGAACATAAATTTGAACGAGTCATGGGGTATCATCGTTTCCGTAGATTAAATAAAGCAGGATAATGGAAGTGACAACACTGATATAGGTGATGGACGCGAGGAATGACACTCTAAGCGAAGATAAACCAAAAATTTATAAAATTTGTCCATTAAAATGTTATTGTATTTTACAGAAACCTGATATTTTAAAGAACTACGTACATTATATATGTATAGTAATCCGATAGCAAGACAATAAAATTTCGGTTAAATATTTTCTCTAAGTTAATACATTTTGAGTAGTAAACATTTTAGCGATATAGTAAACATGTTTAGTGTTTATATAAAATAACTATGTATATCAACATATTTTTGGATTAATTTCATTCGTAGTATCTATAATATGTTTATACTCAAAAAATGTATTCGAATATAACTGTTAAATTTAATACATTTTTCACTAGTTTTTCCAATTTTATTTTTCATTTTAATAGACATTTCAACGGTTAGTTATTACTATGAAATACAAAAGAATTTTTAAATATTATTAAAAAAATATTATTATATTACACACCTAATGACTTATATATATATATATATAAATCTATATTACAAGACGTCTTGCTTTCGGGTAATGCGATTGAAGCTAATAACCCTTGCTGTTATAACTTTAGATCAAACTAAAAAATATTTAATTGATACGTATTATCAACTCAGGTATACTCGATATGAAAAATTTTTTTTTAATTTTTAATGAAAAGAGTGACAGGTCGTAATTTTCATCAGATGCCATTGCTTATGAAAAATTATAACATAGGCCTTAATAATGATTGAAAAAAATATAAATAAGTCATAAGAAGCACAAAACGTATTAAACCAAAAAAATAAATAAATAACGATAGCACGTTTTTGAATTGTTGAATTCAGTTAATTATTCGGCCCATAGAACATATTATTATTAGTTTATTACTATGCATATTGCAAAGTCTTTAATGATAATTACCTATATTAGTATATTATAATATTAAAGATGGGAAACCCGTAATTAAGATAATTATTGAAATTATATTTAATTGCCTAATACATAATATATAGCTGGGAATGGGTTTTTATGATTATCGAATCGATTGATTTGGGTAAGAAAAACCGTCAAATTTCAATTAATACAATATCTGTCATTAAAATATAAAATAAAATATTATAAAATATTGTGTATGTTTCATTTCATATTCGAGTCATGTTAAAAACTAACAATATTATACGATCGCTATTACATATTATTTTTGTTTATATTTCCTCCAAAAATATATCATAAACGTATATCTACTTCGGTAACAATACAACTTATACATCTCAATCGTCTGCAATTAGTGTATTATTTAATATTATAAACGTTGAATCAATATAGTTGACCAGGTATGGAATACAACTATTAAAGCGAATATTGTAGAATTTCAAGAATTAGAGTTTCGTTCAATTGTAATATTTATAATTTAAATTTTTACAACGTGTATGCCCTTCAATTTGAAATATTCTAATTTAAATATCAATATCTTAAAACATATTAATCTGCTGCTGTTAGGAACAAATGGTGGCGATAATGACTACCGTACATACAAATATTCCATATAATGGTTTGCTAATGTTTTTCACGATCAAATATTAGTATTTTCTTATCTACATAATATGCACGTCAACATATTCAATGCAAATAATACGTCATTCCCAACACTTTGCTTTAATTTTCTCACATTTGGGAGAAGTTTATTTATTTTTAAATGGTGTACGATAAACACCAAATTCAAAAAAATTAATGTACCTATAACATTTTACTGAAAATGTATTTCACAGTGTAGGTACGTTATAATATCAAAGCTATGTATATATTATTATAGGTTCGACAAAAATCGACGAAAAAAGTATTGTTATTATCGTTTTGTCAATCGTGATTTTTAATAAGCGAATATATTCGTATTGATATAGGTACCGACTACAACAGCAGTTGTACGGCTGATATTATCTGAGGCGCATTATAGATTTTTGAACGAACATTGCAGTATTCGTACGATGGTATTGGCGAGTTCAATCGACCGAGAAATGAATGCAGAACTACAGGTACATATAGGTATATATGGTATCGATATACCATCGGCAACCGGTGATGTGTGTCGGCTAAAACTAGCAGCGAGTGTGCAGCGGACAACACGAGACAATTATTATTATAATAAATAAAATATAATTCTAAGAAGCTAATCATTACGATGGTCATTCATGATCGTTTACACCGGATTTCGAAATGTGCAGTAAGACACGTCCAGCGGATTTTCAACCGGCCGGACGACGGCGTTGTCGTAACAGTGAGTGTCGGCTAAAATGAAAAGTAATAAAAAAAAAAAATACGCGCAACACACACACACACACACACACACACACACACACACACACACACACACACACACACACACACACACACACACACACACACACACACACACACACACACACACACACACACACACACGATTCGGTGGTATTCGATAACCGGATATGATGTGGTCGCCATACCGCTGGCTGTACAAGCGACGCAGACAAACACGCGCCACTGCGACCGCGTTCTTCGAAGACTTCCGATCGCTTTCGAGACTCCGGACCAGACGATAATAATAATAATAATTACTGTTATATTATTAAACTCCGATTTATACCCATTAAAATATTATAGGCAGGTACCAGCTAGTTCATATAGGTCGTTATATACATTATACCTCGTGTTATATACCGGTGCGGTGGCTGTGGGTTTCATATTAGCGCGTTACCCTCTGGATTACCTATACCGCGTAGTCGGTAACTGGTAAGATTCAAAAACAAAAACCAGATCTCTATACGCGATTGGTATATTATGCACATGACAACAGACAGTTCAATTAACGACGCATTATGCAATCATTTTTTATCAACCGTTGTGTTGATCTCGTGATCTCCGGTGACGGAGTTGATTTCAGTCTTCGTGAAACAAAAATATACAAACAGAAAAAATATTGAATAATATTCGTGAATGTCTAACGCACTCAAAAATACCATATATATATAGGTACCTAATTTGTAATGACATTTCAATTCCCATACCAAATAAGTAGGTATGTCCTGCTCCATGTTAACACGTTCATTATGTTTTACTCGCGACCTATATTTGCATAAACGCGAGTCGAACAGAATAATATATGCAGCTATAATTTTATTAATGTATTAATAAAGATGTTCTGGCAAAAATATTGAGTTTTTTGACCTGTTTGACTAAAAAAAAAAAAAAAATATAATATCAAATTCTTAGAATATTTTTCCAACAGTCTTAGTGTCGACTAGAATGCCGTATATGTTTATATATATTTATGATTCGTTGAAAAAAATTACAAATTATATTTAAAATTGTCTATAATTGAATGTAATTTTTACATTAATTGATTCATTGATCATACTACCCAATACAAATAATTATCTGTGTTTTAATAAGCAGATCGGTAAGTAGATACAATTAAAATTAAATACAAATACATATTAGTAACAGTGACCACAAATTAATCACATTGGATTTTTTTTTATGTTTAATGTTTTTTTTTTTTATATATAATTACATAGTAAACCAATAGTTAGTTCTTGTATTTTATCTCTAAATTGTATATCTATATGACAGATTTCACCTTATGTTGGTAAATCTAAAAATCTGAATTTAAATAAATTAAAAATGTAGGTATTCATAAATCATACCTTCGTAATGTTTTTAAAATACTTAATATAATACATTTTTCAATCACCAAATCTCTCTACGTTTCAAAAGTCTTAAGTTACATAGAAGAATGCAGAATTTGGAATACCTACCTACTACATTTCATTGCATTTATAAATTTAAGTATTTTATATATTTATAAATTAAAAAAATACCACACACAATTTAACCGAGTTTTAATTATGTAATTATCTATTTCATGGAATGTAATGACAATAATAATTAATGGATAGCAATTTACTTATTATAACATTTTCTAATATCAGTTTCATATAATTTCTTGAAATATTAATGAACCAATATTTTAATATAATAATTTTATCTCAATTTTTGAGATTAGGCCAGGTATTATTTTCGATGGGAAATATTTAGACATTTCTATGAGAATATTAAATTACAATAATTGATGAATTTTGATGAATCGCCAACATTTATTGTATAAACCAAACAATAATTTTATTTTTGGATTAATTATTATTTAAATAACCATTAGTTTTCCTATAGAGCACAACGTCGAACCATGGAACTTGTTGTTGTAACGTGTTTACATTTATTTCATAAATCAATTATCAGTACACCCATGTTGGAAACTTTAAGTTAGTTCAATAAGACTTCTCGCATTAGTCTCATTGTTAGTATTTATAGAGGGGTAACCTAAACACGAAATTTTCATCTATCTGGTATAATATTGTCCATAAACTGTAAGTAACATTTCTATTTGAAACGCGGCGAATTTATTACAATAAATCATAATTACAAGTTACAACCAATCCTCTGATTAATTACGCTATCGGCACCACAACAAAAGTAAACTTATGTATGGTTATTTCTATAAAATTAATAATTAATTAATTATTCAGTAGTGAATATCACAAATTTATCTCAAACATTATACATTGTTCCATTCCCTATTATTGGCCATGACCATATATACATACGAAAACATTTTGATACTAGCGTATCTATTCATTAATAATTGCTGGTACATAAATTAATCAAAATTCACTAACACTGTTTACACTTAAAACAAAAGAGAAACGTTATGTGTACCTTGTACCGATTATGTCATAATAAATAAATATTCTTTCTTTATAATATTATTTCAACTATACGCGTTAGACTCGTCTTAAAATATTTGGGTATACATATCATTTATTTCGACTGAATTAAATTGAAAGTTTATTAATTATTTTGTTTCATATAATTGGCTGAAATAATAAGTAGATTTACTAAAATATGTATTACAAAGTTAATTTTAACTGTTTTAAATTTAATTTTCACTAGCTGATTTTTATTGATACAAGCTAAACAAATAATGAGTTATCTATTTTTAATCAAATCCAAGTTAAGTTAGTTTATAAGAAATCAAAAATTGATGTAATTAAATTATTATTAACATTGCATATTGTATAAACATTTACATTTTATCATTTTAAAGAATAATACCAAGTATTTATGTATTAAAAAAAAGAACTTAACTTTAGTTAATTGTAAATATCCATGTAACTTTTAACATACTGGAGTTGAAAAAAAATTAGGATATCTATTAACTTCAAATTTTTTCTATCAAAATATTTAAGTGTTTTCTATCGACTCGACTTGTCTCGAATAAAAATTATCATTAACTTTTCGAAGCTATATAATTAGTAATGGTGCCATTTTCACTTTCCGGTAGGTCAAACGAATCAATAGAAATAATATATTATCGTAAATCGTTAACGTTATTTTATGTATAACGTGTGAGTGTCCCCCGAAAATAGTTATGTCTCACTAAAAATAAGTGCTTTCTGACATTTCGTTTTAAAAATAATGTTTAACAGAAAATATTCGTATGATTTCTATTTTAAATTTATTGTTGAATCGCAAGCTTACGTAATGTTATTATAATATTATATACTACGTAGGTGCAACTAGTATTCTAGTAAAAAAAATATGCGGTGTAGCGGTACACCCGCCGTCGTAGTATAACCCACTCGATCCCGAGGTCCGTTCGCGCAGAAAAAGAAAATTCGAAATTTAGATAATACGGAATTCCATCAAAAAAACACATACACATATTAATTTATATAGATTTGACTAATGTTTCCGTCACTGCGGCGCGTAAGCAGCTTAGCCGGCTCTATGGCAGACCATTTGGCATTTGGAAAATAAGTTCAAGTAGCATAGTATAATAATAACAACAGCAAATATAACGACAGTGTAATAACAATAATATTATTATGTCCTCGGCGGGCGGCGGTCGTCGCAGAATAAAAATTTATGACGCAGCGCGTTGTCCTTCAAACCGCGATGAGGTTGATCGCCTGCAACGCGGTCGCTAAGAGAGGTGTCTTCCGCGATCACGTCGTCGCATTGTCCCGCGTGGAAAACTTACCGGTATTTCCGGTACGCGGGCGGCCGTTTTCGGATACGCACGCAATACCGGTTGCTCGCGGTTTCCTCGCGGTATATCCGGTTAGGTATATAGATATACGATACGACGGACAGATATAATAATAGTGGGTACCCGCGAGTAGGCATACAACTACAAAACTGCAACTAGTAGTGGTATATAACATTTATCAGCAGTGGTAGTAGTAGTAGTAGTAGTAGTAGTAGTAGTAGTAGTGGTTGCAATAAGTTTTGTAGGTAACAGTTAAGTAGAGTTGTCGTAGTAGTGGCACTAAAATAAAGTAGTAGTAGTAGTAGTAGTAGAAACGCCGCCACTATAAACGGACAACCGGACCGGCCAAGAATCGCGTACCTACATCGAGTGTGTGAGTGTGTCGTGAGTGAGTGAGCGAGTGTAAGCGTGTGTGTGTGTGTGCGAGAGTTGTTCAATGAATGGATAAGAGTTCAGTACGCGTATGGACGCGACTGGACACGCGCGCACCACATTGCACGCCGAACCGCTCGACCGGCGTACCGCATTCGCAAACACGCATTGCGATTTCAAAAAAAAAAAAATGTATTATTTTCCATTTCCGCGCGTCAGGTGTTTTCGATTTGATTTTTTCAGATTTCGAACCGTTCGCGTCCGATACGGTTTTTTAAATGTCAGTAATTTTTTTGTCTCGAGTTATTAACGAAAGCAAACAATTTCTGTCAATCACTCGTACGTGTATTGATGCAAAATACACGGCGACGTGTCTCGAGTGCGCCACGGACGGACGAAGGTTTCATCAATCGTGTTGCAGATAAATACGTGTCGGTCGGTGGGACTTTCGTTCGTTTGGATCGCTCTCGCAACCGTCTGCAGAAATTTTGTTTCGTTTCGTTTTGGCTTTCTTGTCAACAGCACGTTCACAACACGCACAATGATATTAATGTTTTTTAATTAATTCTATTCGCGTAAGTGTGAGTCATTATTTTACATTATTGTTTTTTCAATAATTATCCTCGACAATCGCCGGAGACGACAGCTTTCTCGCCTCAAACGGATATATTCCCAAGCGTAAGATGTCGAGGGGTTTTTTGCAAAAAAGTCGAGTCGTTATTATTATAACACGACACACGAGTAGTTACCGACGATTATTGTTATTTGATTGCACAAAGATATATTATTTTGTTTGAAGTTTTGTGTGTTACATATTATTATAATACTCTATCTAAATATTTTATAAAATTATAGTCATTAACATAATAATTTTAAATATTGACGGATTTTAAAGATATCGTATAGTTTTTACAGTATTATTGGATTTAGATATGATTTGGGTTTTTAATTTTTGAAATACATGTCCAATTGTACAATTTAAAATTCTACAATCTTATAGTCTTTGTTTTTTTTTTTTACTTTAAATGAACTCATAATATTAATTACTTATTTAATGTTTACTTCATCGCGCTTTATACTCACCGACTGAAACAGAAATCGATGAAAATCTCAGTTCTGGATTAACGTGTTTTACTGTTTTACGATTTCGCTGGTGACTGGGAAAAGTTGGTTACGATATATAATGTTCTTTTTTGTTTAATATATGTGGACTTCGAATTTCTTGATTACCTATTCTTGATTACCTATCGTATTCAAATAACACATACTTACCTGTATTTAGCCTAATACTCTAATGACCTATTTTTGTACGAATTCCCATTTACCTGTCAGCTGTATAATATGAATTTTTATTATTATTCATATCAATATTACAAACACTTCGAGCTCTTCACACGCATCGTTGAACAGCACTAACCTCGTGTAGAGTAGAAACTATGATCGAATATTGTCTGTCTCGTGTTTATATAATAATGATCGATATCGAAAACGGTAGTAATAAAAATAACGATCGACGTGTTGTATTATTTAGTTTTATCGAAATCGTTGTGTGCAAGGTTTATTTTAACGACTGTGTCGTACCTCGTACACTATGTATTTCCTTAAAATACCTATCATTACAATAAATAATAATATGTTAATCTACGAACAAATAATGTTATATAATCGGCGCACGCGCGTGCGTATATGTTCTAGGAGATAATAAATAATAATTCTCTCGACAATATTCTAGCAAGTAAATTGAGAAAAAAAATAACGTGTTCATCAGCTGTTGGGATAACAAAACAAAATGCCGAAATGATAATAATAATAAAACCACCTGTGAAGTCGTATAATAGTCCACTGGACTGCGTGAGTAGACGACGTTTATCATGGATGTCGAAGACGTATATTCTGATTCGGCTTATCTCGACCGGCGCCGGCTTATCGGAACGTCAATGTCCAAAGACTATACTCCTCCGCCGACTTCACTCGTCGTCTGGTCTTCTCCCACTCGCTGGTCATCATCGTTTCATCCGCCGTTGGCGATCTGTTCGAAAAATTCGTCACGAGTAGCGAACCGACCGTGTACACACATCCCCGCTGTACCGACTGCACGATAATCTCGACGAGTATTTTTCGCGATTTCCCCCGAGTTTTCACCGTAACCACGACCCCGGTATACGAATATTGTGGTAACTACGCTGCAGCGTTTCCGCGGCTTACGAGAAGTTATAGGACGGCGGCGAATCCGCAGTAAAAAAACATGGCACATTCACTGCGATTGATCACCTACCTGGTGCCCAGCCACCCCGTCGAATTGTACGAGTGCATCTCACATTTCCTGGAAGAAGAGCTGCACGTGAGCGCGACGCTCGTCTACGAGTCCAGAGACCCCATCGGCCTGTACGACGACGACCGTCCCGATCCTTTTTGCCTAAAAGAAGTCGACATAGGTACTGAACAAAAATAATTATAACATTGTATATTATCATTATTTTGGTATTATTAGTCTGCCGTGATGATAATAATAATAATAATAATACGGTTGATGAAAATATTAATTTAATCATTCTCTCAGATGTGTATGAAAATAGGATCTTGTTATGCGTAATATCGTTAGCTGGCATATTATTATTACGGATTGTATATTTTTATCATTACACATTTCTTTTTTTTTTTAACGAAATCAAAAAATTACGTTAATCGTATACACGCACAGTGTAGGCGGCAATCCGTCGTTATTAATGACATGAATATAATTTTATTCAGATAAGAACGCGTTTCGCATTCGACGGCGATCTCGAAAATTTACGCCATTTAAAATTCTACATAAACGCTGGTTGTTAATGAAATATTTCATACTACATTCATACTCGTTTTCACGTATAATAACATGACGGTTTTTTTTTTTTGTGTGTTGTTGAATGAACGACTATTGTATAGTGCATATTTAAACAATTTTACAATAGTTTCACACACGTCTAGTTACAGAGCAATCAATGTATTATTTTATTCGGTGAATGCCTTAACTCAGTTTTATTGATAACAAAACGTGTCAATAAAATTTCATTATGCAAGGTTTATCACGTGTTTCATTAATGTGCATTCCGAATGTTCGAAAATAAACCTTCAATAACCGCGATATCAGCAGTGAACTTTAAAACTTGTGAACTTTGTTATCATTATATGTGTATCATTTGTGATTTTGGATCTAATTTTAGGCTAAACACTTTCTAATTTAATTTGCTTATATACTATGGTATAATATGCCTCACGATTATACACAATTATTATACAATTATAATTATAGTACTTTATAGGTATAAATTTTATTGTTTTGTGTTACCTAGTAATAATAATTGAGCACACAATTTTTCGAGTGACTTATCCTACGTTCAAATACAATAATAATTAATAATAATAATAATAATAATTTATTTGTGCCAAGCACCGTTTGATCGTCATCTAGTTTTACATAAGCAGGTCGTTACAGATATCTCATCGTTTGTATCCATATTCCAAATTCTCTGTTGGAAGGGTTAAAATAATATATAGGTATAATATAAAAGAGATGTTTGTCATTATACAATTATGTCCAAATATCTGACACACAAAAAAAAAAAAATGGAATTAGTGTTTACCAGTTGAGATCTAAGCGGCTTATGCCGCAAGACTAGCTTTTTTTCAAACTTCCAACTTAGTTGTTGAACTTGAAATCCTATTTTTGTGTGATATATTATTATCTGGCATTTTAAATTCTAAAATATGAATCGTCAAAACCTTTGTTTTTCACACTCTTTGACAAAAATAGAACAAACAGGTGATCGTTAATATAAAACAATGTTATTTATTACTTTTGAATATTTTTTTCATTTTTGTATTTGGCTACCTACATATCGGAGTTCAATGTTTTTTATACAATTTACGTTTACGTATTTTTTTTTAAAATACACATGTATTAATGTAATGTAAAAGTAATTATTCTTTGTACACATGAAAAAAGCAAATGCACAATAGCATGTACGACAGAATGAAATTAAAAAATAATTTTATAACATAAACAGCTGATATTTCAGATGATAAATTTAAGACTCCCAATAAATTCGATGTTATAATGTACAATATGGTACCAAAGATCAGTTTGAATAATTGATTTAAATTTAGTCTTTGATGTAAAATAATTTGTACAAAAGCATTTTAATATGTTTAATGTCTACGATTCATATTATTATATTAATGCTTTTTATCATTACATAATACATTTATGTTGTTATAACTCGGACAGAGAACACAAATCAATCATCAGTTTCTTACCTTTATAATATCATTATTATCGCTTTCGTCATCATCTTTGTTGTCGTCGTTAACAGATAAATTAACATGTTTAATGATCTCATTAAAATAACCATTAATAGTAAGTTGTTATGCGCTGAAAATAAATTTCTCAGAACGATGCTTATTATACATAGCTAGGTATCTACGACGGAGTGTTCAATCATTTTAATTTTTGTCTTCAAAATTTTCAACATTACAATCTTTGCTGTAAACAGTTACATATTGTATTAAAATGTTTTTGTAAAAAATCCGGCCGATATAAGTAAGATCGATATTATTATGATATTATATTACGATTTACAGCCATACAATAAATAATGAGCAGTAAACATTATTTGTAGGAAGTGATGTGGCTTAGCTTAAACAATAATACTCATCATAACTTCATAACGATACCGTCGTCGAGAGTGATATCTTATTGATACTCTTTTACATCAACTAACTACTAAAATATTATTATGATTATTACTGATCGAAATAAATTTTTAAGTATTAAATGGAATATTTTGTAAACACTTGTGGGGGCAAATAATATACCTAACACCTAACACCGCTGTCAATTTCTCTGCAAATAAATGTGCACATAAATTCATTAATATACCAAAACATTAACGATAAGTAATAATGATAAGCATTGATATCATATGTTATTAACAATATAACAAGTATTAAATCAATTATTATAGTGTTTCAATCAACATGTGAAGGTACGTGAAAAACTCATGATGAGTGGGACGCGGAGAAAATCAATCTTTAATATATATATATATATATATATAAAAGTCGAATGGATAATTTTATTAATATATACAATAATAAAATAAATTAATATAATAAAAAAAAAATTTAAAAAAAAAAATTATATTTACATTAAATATTATTTGGTTAATTTGAGATCGATAATAATAAATTTTACTAGGGTAATTGTATTTAGTTTTGTTTTTGTGCAAAAAAAAAAAAAAGATTGTATTATCATAATTGTGTAGGTAGTTTCTAATAAAATAAAATTCAGTTCACTTAAAATTATGAATATAGGTACATTACTTACAAGCAAAAGTTATTGTTGTTTGATAAATATTGGCACATGGAAATTTCCAAACTGTGTAGGTTTGAACCGCTCGTTATCACTATATTGATAGGTATCGATTAATATGATAATATTAGGTATATCCAATTAAATATTATAAAAAGTAAATATTATGTAAAAATAGTAAAATAATGTTGTAATAACAATATTATGTATTTTATTCTATAAACAGCTATAATAAATTAACGTTTCCGTGATGGTGTGGCTGTGTGTAGGTTTTATGAGCCCGACGCAGTACTTGAAGATGAAAAAGTCGAAAAAAATCGAATTGCTGCCGATCACACCCGTTTTCGTGCATCCCAGGAACACTGCACTGAAACCGGGATACTTTGCGGACATCATCATGCACACGGATGTCGAGTTAGCTAACCCGCTATATCATATTATACGCATTGAAAATAATACATTATTTTATTAGCGCCTTGGCGTGCGACAATGCGCCCTGTAATGTATTGTATTTGATTTTTTTTGTTTTTGTTTTCGTTCCGACTATACCGGAAACGTACAGGAAAACCGTCAAGTCGTTTTTGGACCTGAGGGGCTGCAATTGGGGTTACACGGGAGACAATTCGCTCAGCAGCAGTCTCACCATACAGAAATTGCTCAGGACTCACGGCGAAAACTCGTCGTTCTTCGGCAACACGATAAGTAAATATGTTTAATAGTAATATCATATCGTTATTAATTTATTATCGTATTATACATTTTTCCTGCGTATGTATGTAGGTAGGTGGATAGGTACAGCTCACTAGGCTAATAATTTATTATTTTTTTCCCTCGTTTTATGCCCCGCATGAACAGCAGGACACGTCTCATAATATGCAGGTATGTACAACAGGTGTGTATAATATTCGACGAAACGTTCAGCTAGTTAGGCGACCGACAATTTTTTCCCTTCCGCCAATTAACGAATTCAAATCGATTAGCACAAAATATTTAGGTCAGATTTAGTTGGTACGCAATTTTTTTTACACCGGATAAATAAAAATAATAATAATAAAAATTGCATTCCTCAACGTTTCTTCAAACATAAATATTATCCAACACTGAAAATACTTTAATTATTAATGTACCTATGTGAAATGAAGTCTTCATCTTTTCATATATACCTGTATAAAAAAATAAAACATGTATATAACAATATATAATGTAATCATAACAAAACAAGGTTTGGTCGACAATAATATTGTTACCTAGCGTCACTTCAGTGCAGCTAACTTGACAGTAAAACAAATTCTGAAAAAATTGCATGTCAAGACATTCCAACGGCCATACTATAAATACCTATAACAAGTGTAGGTAGCTCGACAAGTCAAACAGAAATTAATTATAAAATGATAAATACGCACAATGTTATACTATCTATTATAATATTGCAAAATATGAGATGTGGAGGTACTGCATGTACGAATTTTATATTTATAATGAAATAACTAAATAAATACGAACAATAATATATGATGTCCCGTCACACTGTTATTGGATAGGTACAGACAACTTTAATTACGAATGTAGACGAGTGCGATATTTAAAAATATGGAAAACTATTATATTGTATTATTCGCATATTTTTACATGGTTAATTTAAATTATTTATGTTTACATTAAACATTAGAATAATATTTCGTGATCTTTAATCATTTTTGGTGTATTGTTTTACAAAATGTATTATTTCTACGTATTAACTTGAAATTATATCAGATCATTCGTAAAACAAAAGTATTGCTTAAAAATATTACCGTTTGTTATTCATTCAAAATATAAAAAACATTGAAATAATAAACGACTGTTGGGCATAAGGTGCGACCTAATGATTTGTTGGAACCTAAAATATTCGAAAAATATAACTGCCCGGGACTACGCTAGCATTAAACATTGTAAAGTTTAATGACAAATTGCGTTGTAATAAAAGTTGATTCATTGGCTGTTTGCTAAACAGTGTATCATTTATTATTGTAATATATGAATATCGAAAGTTAAAAATAAAGTCATTAATGGTAAAATATAACTTACTTTTAAACCAGTTATAAATTTATGAGCAAGTGCTCCACATTTAGTTCTCAATGAGAAATGCGATCTATATTTTAATAGTATTATATTATATCCAAACATAATACAATAAAATTATAATTATTTCAACGTCTTACAAACCAACCTTACTTTGCAACTTGTGTATGAGTAAAATACCCATCTTTGTATTTTATTTTTTTACAATGTTAATCGAAAAATGTTTATATTTTGTAAATCTTCAAAGAATTTATTGTAAACTACAAAAAAAAAAAAACAATTCATATTTTAGTTTTGGTACACCTTTGTTTCTATATAAATATAAACAATTAGTACAGCTAAAAAATTCAAATTTACTTTTATTCCAAATAATAAATCAAATTATACCCAACTTAAAAATATTTCATTCAGTATATCATTAGTTGCACTTTGGTCTTTAATGTGTGGAATTTAAAAACAAATTTATATGTTTTTTTCGTCCGAAAGTCTAATTTAATATATTTTTGATAAAGTTTACTCGTAATAAAAGTATGAAAAGATATTTTTAGTTATGTATAGAAATATAAAACATATTTTTTTTTTAAACTTTATTTTGGATAGAAAGTTCACTTAATTCAAAATAGAAAGTATACCTACAACGACAATGACAAACTAATTTTTAAACACGGTTCTTTCACTCAATTGTTCATATCGATTATCCTTTTATTAGAATGTGTGTTTAAATACAATGGTAAAAAATAATCGTCAAAGTGGGGGGAGGGAGGGGGTAATTAATTTGAATTATAAACAAACTTTAATGCACCAGTTAAATTAAAATGTATTCAAAAAACAGTTTAAAAAAAATGTAAATAAAATTACTAAATTATTGCGTATATGGTAGTAATATTATAATGTTCTTGTGCAAAAATTGCTAAATTACATTTATTGGAGATTAATCGTTCGTTATGTAATTCGTTTATCAATATAATCACTTAAGTTGTATAGTTGGTTGGATGATTTTTAGATTTTAGATTTTAGTATAACGCTGTTTAATTGTATTTAAACACAATATTATTAAGAGATCAACGACAGCCTACTTATCTGCAGGTTGGTCACCGACCACAATTAGTAATTATTTATTATTACTGTAAAAATGTTCGTCTTCAAATACTCCTTGAATAATTTCCACGGCACACTACCTATAATTGCACGTTTGAATGATCATCAGTACTGGTCGTATCTGCTCAGATAGCACAGCACCTGTTATTATAATACACTTAAAACTATACTTGCTTAATTGTTTTTCGAGAGAGTAGAGTAATTATTCACAATAACTGTAATTATAAAATACTTATAGGTACCTACAAAATAGCGACAGAAAAAAAAGCAGCCCAAATAGAGTTGGCTAAAATTATTTTTGAAAATACCATACTTTTTTTATAAAGATACCACGACGATTAGATCCTTCTTTGAGCACCTTTGCCCGCGTTCTATTAAAAATATAATATACAGGTGTCTCAGAAAGATAAAAAAAATAAAAAAAATAACGCTAATTAAACATATTATGACAAAAATTGTTGATATTATATGATGAGTAAATAATTTAAGATAATATAATAATACTCATATAAGCAAATTCTCACATTTTAAAAAAAGTTATTACGTTCCAAATTAATTTAACCAAAAAGGTATTGAATTTAAAAAAAAAAATTAAAAATATAAGCTACTCGATTTAGATAAAACTTTTTACCATAAAAATTGTTCTTATAATTAGATTCACAAATAGGCCATTATGAATTTATCCAAAATTTTTTTAATCAATTTTTAAGTTTTTATTTTTAGTATTAAAAATAAAAATAAAATATACTAAAAAGGTAGCGCGTGTGTCTATGAATTATATAGAAAAACATTTTTTAAATATTGAATATGACAAAAATCATTTCATATATGTCAGATCATCGTGAGACATCCTGTCTCCTGTGTATAGGTTCAAGAGGATTTAACGAGCATAATATGCTCATTCCCCTTTGAAATTTTGAAGTACACTTATTATGGACCATGTTTTCAAAAAACTTAGATTTGTATACAATTTAAGGAGTTTCCTGAGGTGATACAAACTTCTTTTTTCGAATGAAAACTACCTTCTAGGATTGTAAATTATTGTGGAAATAATTTTTTTGAAAGAGTTGTTGATAAATTGAAATCGAAATTAGTAGTCAGTTATTATATTTTAAGTATACCTTCAAAGGATGTAATATTCCATATTGGAGGATATTTGGTGATATTAAAATTGCAGCAGTTATAATCATGTATAATTTTTGAGAATTGAATGACAAGTACCAGATTAGATATGTATACTCCATACGTCATATAAATGTTTTGCAAACTCATTATAATCACGAGGACAAATTTTCTTAAGTACCTAAAAATCTACAATTGAATAAATTTGAAACTATATCACCGTTAAAAAAAAAAACATCATCAGACCAACAATTTCTAGTAGAAATGGGTGCGGTTCTATTATGAAAACAGATTAAAAATAACGTAAGAAATTTGTACCGCCAGAGGTAAAAAATCTAAGTATCTATTCGAAAATATGACTTTCAAGTAGACATACTATTAATTATTATACCTATCTACTAACTGCTGATTCAAAAATTAAAACTTTAATAAAATTCGCATTATTAAGAATAGGTCCATCTTTATTGTATCGCTCTGTATACACGTGTCGTGCGAAGTATTTACGCCGAACCGTAACTATATACGCTAAATCAACGCACAAGTGTGTAAATAATAATATTAATATAGTAATATCAAAGTATCTGACATCCGGTGATGTGTGTGTGCGTGTTACAGAGACCGGAAATCATTTGTCGACCGTGGAGAAGGTGCAAGATAAAAACGTGATCGCCGCCGCCGTCGATTCTACGGCGTTTTACAATTACAAAAATGTTTTGCACAAGGAATCGGACGACATAACCATCTTGCACAGCATCGGACCGCTACCTCCGTACGCGATCGTCTGCGGAAAACACTTAAACGGTAATTTTATTATATTTACTATTTTGACGGGCCACTACACGCAATGTGTGTTATTATAATTATTATAATTGCGATATCGTTTTTTTACGTTATAATTAAGAATTTGATACAAATATATAAATGTTAAATATAATTGGATATAATATAATTAAGTATAATTGGAAGGAGAGTCAGAAGGTAAATGTTCTGGCACGCGGTGAAAGCGGTGGTTGTGGCCGTAATGGGCAGTGTAATTGGGGACAACGAAATGTGTAGCTGGTTGGGGGTAGGGTACGATGGAACTCTAATGTAGACCGCTTGAAGAAGGTCTGGTGGGGGGGGGGATCCAGGGACTCGTTTGAAAGAGACGATATAAAGCTTTGGTCAGCTTCAAGACGACGAGTGGGTAGAGGTTTGGCGTAATCTTGGTGTGCGATCGGAATAATTTTGCGTATGAAAGCAGCATATGATGTTAGAAATTTATTCTGTACTCGTACGAGGCGAAGAAGTTGGAATCTCGTAAAAGAAGGTGCCAAACGACCACACCGAACTCAAAGAGGAGTCTAACGAGTGGTAAATATAATGAACGGAGGCAGAGGGCAGGTTTGAAACCTTTGGTATTACGTTTGATAATGAATTCCAGTGCTTTCGTTGGTCTATTAACGGTAAAGTTGATGTGATGACGGTGTTCAAAAGTAGGGAAGAGAGAGAGTAGAACATCCCAAGGTCTTTAACGACGGAAGCACGTTGAAACAGATGGTTTATGATTGGTTTTTGCAGATGATCTGAAGTCCAAAATCGTCAACGCGCTGTCGAGAGCCACGATTGTGCGGTCGTGGAAAGTGCAGTTCGAGAAGTTTGGTCTGATCAAATTCGTGGTGAACTCGAATGACGCCTACTCCGAGTTAGAATTCACGGAGCCCCTGGGCGGAAGCGGATTGTCGTCGATCTATTATTGAGGACACGTAAATTAATAATGACATTAAGTTATCGTCGATCTACGTACCTACTTATAGCAATAATAGGCCTCAATAATAATAAAGTCTGTTTACCAATAGTTTTAAGAGGAAAAAAAAATTGTTATTAAACTTTTCAGTCTCATAGTTTAATGATTTATACTACTTCACACACTATATTATAATATATATATTATTAAAATCTATACATATTGTAAATGATATTATAAAATGATTTTAATTTATTTAATTTTGTTATTACAATATTGCATTCATTTTAATATACGAATATACAAATTTAAAATCTACGGTGCTTTAGTTTTCTGTTTTATAGCAGCTAACACATTTACTCGAATCATTTGAATATACAATATTTTCTTATTATAAAATAATTTATTAATTTACATCACAATGTTGTACTCTTGTGTTGAGTTATTTTTGTCACAATATTTATTTGTAAAGAACTTATCAGTTATGCTGAACTGGCAAACACTAATTACAAGACTAATATATGTACTACTTATAGTAAATAGCACAAATATAATCCATTCGCTGTATTATAACTAAATTTAAATTATACAATTAAATACGATTATTATAATTTAGAAATAAAATACAAATTTGAATTTATGACTTCAGATTTTATGTTTTATACTGTCATCTGAGGGATAACCTAGATAGATATAGTATTGTGAACTATGGAAGTGGAGAACATGTTTAGTTAAAAATGTTCACTAACGCCATAAGGATAAATAATTATTATTATTCTTTAAAAATTCAAAAGCAATTCTTATAAAATAATCCAATTTTTAAATATTTTATTATTTAATACATTTAATCTGCTAAGTGGTAAAAAATTAAAAACTAAAAATTATCGATAAGACGTTGAAATATGAAAGCGACGTTTTAGTTATCAACCACTAGATGGCACAATAAGAATACAACTAGAAACGAATACGGTTTATATATTTTATGGCTGAAATCTGTAAAGTGTAAATTGTAGAATAGGTATGTTATTATAATTTTTTGTAATGTAACGGAACTACGGTAATTTGAGCACATCTTCTAATTAGGACTAACTGAACTTATTATCATTTAATTTCATTAAACACATTCTATGAAGACTTTATTATTATATTTAACGAGGCTACTAGATTGTATTTTTTAACTATTTTAATTAATTACAATTGCAGACATAATGTAAACAAAAAAAAATCTCCATTCCATTAAAAAATTAAAATTAAACATTAATTAGTTATAATATACATTTTATTGAAGTGATAGATTTTACAAAATATTTAGTGTAAAAAAATTATTGTGGTTTATAATGGTTCATCATTATCAATTTAATGAAAATTCTAAAGAAAATAGTTTGGCAGATGTCTTAAAAGAAATTATATTATAGCATACTCTCCTCAAGACATACTGAAATAATCCGCGATTTCAATATTTTTGGGAGTTATAAGTCGGAAATTTGGAAATTAAAAGAAGATCACAATATAATAGTATGTGTGGTAATAATTGGTTTCGAGATTATTAAATATATTGTTAGGTAATTAAATGGCTAACGCCTGATATACTCACCGACTGCATTTTTTTGAAGATTTACCTTGATGTCTTGTCGAAGAGAGTGTCCAGAAATAATACATATTTAAAATCAAAATTTCCGATTACCTACATCTAAGTAAAAGGATTAGACGTGGAGAAATATGTGGTTCATGAACCATGAATTAAACCTTGAAATAATAAAATGTTTACGATTACAATGTTAATGCTTTTAATTAGTTTCAAAATACCTTACAGTGAATGAACGTACGAATATATTTTATAGATAATAAATTACTATAATATTGTGCTCTGACAGTATTATTACCGATAATCAACAGTAGTTCTAACTATTTACATACGAATCAATCAATTATACAACAAATCTGATAAATCAATGAGAGCTTAATGTATTAGTGCTTAAGTGACAATACTGAGAAACGACATTGAGGGTAAGTCAATATCAGAGTCTAATTAGGTCGCCAAACGAAGCAGGTCAAAATCAACATCTATTTAGATTATTTTTTTTGTACCTAGTGATTCGGAAAATATTAATCATATTATAATCCTTAGGATAATCATTTTAATTTTAATCATTAGACACATTTTTTTATGCCAATAAAGGGTATGATAGGTATTGGAAATTTAAAATGTAAAAAAAAGGTACACAAGCTTTAGAATGTTTCTATAGGAACTCAATGTATACCTAAGTACATAACAACGACTCCAGTGAATTACGTGCAGTATTTTAATTCAAAATTAGTTAAATCACACGTGTTGTAAGCCACAACACGGCGTAACGTATAGGCAATATAGGAACACTGCACTATAAAATCTATTACGTACCTATACAATAGTTTAATCCTTTTGAATTGTGCAAACAACTATTGAAACGACCCTACATAGAAAAATAATCTTATTTGTGTCAAATCTAGACGGATATTCCAAATCCACAGATCTATGATGATGCTCAATCCACATGCTCTGAGAATTATGTAGAACAAACCTGAAGTTGTGTGATACAATAAATTGATTATAACATACTGTTGAAATACGTTATTATTTTACATTCCAATCACCAAAAATTTGAAAAGAGCGCAAATTATAGAACGGTTTTGTTGTATTTTGAAGTCAAAATGACTTCAATTCAGTATTGAGGTTTGCCATAGTCAAACAATATTGTCACTTGAAACGAAAACTAACACACAATATTTTAATAACAATAATGTACAATTAAATGTTTTATAACGTCTACATAAAATATAAGTAGTTTTTCCAACAATTTATTTTTATTTCATAAACAGTTAGTAATAAGAACACTAAACCCAGACAGTATGTATAGACCATGTATTGTGTGCATTCGTCATAAGTACTCCATGTTCTTTTTATGCAAATATAATATTATAATAGGGTAGTTTTATTTGAATCAGGTATGAAACCTTTTGTAAAATATAACTTTCTAACTAGAAAACTACATAAATTAAACATAAGGAGAAATACTGATACATTTCTCAACTTGCTATGGGACCAAACATAAATCGATCACATTCAATTAAAACTCATATGATTGCAGTATGTATACCAAACCACTGTGTACTAAAAAAAGAAAAATATGTTATTAGATTCGTATATGGTAAATTCAAAACATTTTTGATTTATCTCGAATTTGATATTAATTTAATGTGCATAATGTTATTTTTTTTTAGGAATACTACTACGTTCACAACGATGGTCCAAACGTACAGGTACAGTCGGTGAAATATTGAATTATTGTAATAAATTTAAAAAAAAATGCATTTTCATGCAGCCGTTTCATTATTAAATTTAAACAAGAACAAATGAATTGATTTTTCCTCAAATTTGGGCCAAGTCGACTTTACGATTTTTGTTTTTACAGCGAAGAACACAAACAGAAGTGAAACTCACAGTTTTTATGTAAATTCCAAAAGTTTTCTTTTCGGTCAAAGATACAATTAAGTAAAAACAATTTTAGTCGCCTGTGAGGGTACAAAACTTTAAGTCTTTTGAAATGCGTCAGCACAGTGTTAGGTTTGAATAAATTGTTAAATAAAGTATGAAGTGTGTAAACAATGAATATAATAATATTTCTATATTAATATTCGAACAAAATTAAAATCATCGCAATGCTTTTTATTATTTACTGAGAAAAATTAAAGTATTTAGTGCGCAGTGGTAATATATTTTCAATCATCATGAACAAATCTTTAATATAATATCATTCAATTAAAAATATTACTAGAAATATTTTTGTTTGTTTTATGATAATTTTTTTTATTATTATTGAATTACATAAACAACGCTGTTCATTATTTCTGAGTAGTTCATTATAATATGCATTTAATTTAAAAAAAAAAAAAAAAACACTTCAACGACTAGTGAGCCTATTCATATTAAATTGTATTTACTGAATTCCAAACTGCACTGTTGTTTACTCAGCTTAATTCAAAACTTTTTTTCATCTAATTAATATACTCAGAATAAAATATTATTATTATTGTTATTATTATTTTTATATAGTTTTCGTTTCGATATTATTTTTATTTTTTGAATTTTAATACTCACAGATAGCTGCATGTACCTCCAACATGCAATATATATTACACTCACAATAAACAGCCATCGCAGATCGTTTGCGCATACAACACGATATAAATATGGACATTGCACTTGCAGGTGCGTTATCGTGTGTGTGTGTGTGTGTGTGTGTGTGTGTGTGTGTGTGTGTGTGTGTGTCAACTTCACAAAATATTCAATGGGACGTTGCAGATAGTTTCGTTAATGATGTTTATTTTTTAGCATTCAAATAATGGGATTCGCCATTATTACTTCTCCGGCCACACTTTACACACCGTTAACCCTATTTATCGTGAGTCGTGACGTGGTATTTACATGTGGTGAAGTTACGTACGAATATCACAATATATTATTATTATTATTAATATTATTTTTATTAGATTTGTGTGTGATTTTTTTCAACAAGGTTAATCGAATGGCTGATCCGTAGCGTTAATATTTGGCTGTTTGAGGATATTTTTATGATAATTAAACACGCGCAACGTCCGCTGAGACCTGAAAGACCTGAAAGTAAATTTAAAGGTATACTGAGGTAGGTCTTAAGTGTGAGTAGGGTTGGCAAAACAACGAGGTGACGGCTTAATTTTGTTGATGATAATTATTATTATTGACTGATTCCGGTGAGCTGGAATTCCAACACCTGAAAATCGTTTTCATAAATTTATATTATTATATTTGCGTCCCGCGTGGGCTTTAAAGTCAACGGCGGATACTCCGATAAGTGTATTGATTTCGCAAGCCGACGACGACCAACTCAAACACCTTCTAAAAACATTTCAAACGGTTTATATGTATATATATAATATATATATATATATATATTAGTTTGTTACCAAAATCACGTCTCTGTTTGCTTTATAAAATCAGTTCTCGTCGCCGCCGCGTGTAGCCTCATCCACACGAACTTTACTCCAAGCCGTATATGTACATCTTTATTGATCTGGAAAAAGTTTACAATACTTTTCTATATTGTTTAATATCAATTTGTTTACTTTTCAAGTGTTTTTTTTTTTTTTTTTTTTTGTTATCTACCAAGTTTTTATTTAAGAAAACAATATATGTCTCCATTCACCGCATAATATTGTACAGCTCTCGGCCATATTATTGTTATCTCCATCACAATATCAATAATATCTTACTGTAATAGAAATAAATATTTTATTAAATGTGTGGTGAACATTTGAAGTTTTTTTTTTATTGATATATTATAATATTTATTTACTTACAAGCATAGGAGTGTCCAGACCTCATTCGCAGGTCATCCACAACAGTGGCATTTCTAGGGGATGGGGAAACTGCCAATCCTCCTCCCTCAAAAAAAAATAATAAAAATGTCTGTTAAGATTTGGGGATATAACCCTGAATCATACACATGATGAAAAACAAAACATTTATAATATGAAATTAGAAATTGAAAAAAAAAGGTTCATATTATGCATCAAAATGTACAATGTAAGTTTGATCAAATTTGCAGGTCACGCCTATGCTTACAAGCTATGTACGACGCGGTCGTCTATACAGTAAATTTGGTTAAAATATGAAACGTTGAGTTGATTCGTTTAACGCGAATTTCAACTGACGGATCCGAATCCGCGTACCGTGGAAGGCAGAAAACTGGACCATCAACATGTCTTAACATTTTTTTGTCTTCATATAACTATTATAAGAATACAAAGATTTGACAAAAAAATTGTTCGTTGGACCTCGTTTATTTATTGTTTTAATCTTCCGGACTCCCCATTAGTAATTATTTTAGGACCACTATTGTTTAACATAAATTTATGTATAGTCGTCATCATTTAAATACCACGATCAAAGGTGTTGTTTTAATGATTATATATGTCAACAGTGTTCTTATTATTTTGGTTTCGTTTTTGTTTTGTTTTTTTTTTTTGCGTCATGATTGTGCAAGTTAGGTCATCCAAAATGAAACCATAATTTTATCGTATTCACATATTACATATATTACTATTGTCGTACAAGCGTTCGTCATGACCTATTATTATTATTGTGATATTAAAATGCACACTGAGAAAATAACGACCGAACACAATATTATTGTATTGTATTATGTAGTCGAAAAACAAGAACGACGATTGAGTAGGCGCTAACAATCGGTGTCATTCGCAAACCGATCAGATGGCTCACCAGTAAATTTAATCACGCATTGCTGCTTGCACCATAGGAATATTATTATAAGCGATGGCGAAGGATAAAATACAATATTATGTAAGCATTATAAACTATAATAACCTATATAAATATTGTACAAGGTGTAACAGATAGAACTGACTTTCGGCATAACTTTTGTTCAAATTAAGTTTTTATTTTATTTTATTTTTATTCATTAAGTCACCCATCGCTACATGTATAATACATTTTTTTTATGTTTATTTTTTTAATATTGAAATAAGTAAAAAAATTTAATTTAGTAAAAAATCGTTTGGATAATTTTAAAATGGCCTATTTGTGAATCTGATTCTAAAAACAATTTTAACGGTAAAAAGATTTATCAAGGTCAAGAATTTTATTTTTTAGAATTTTTTTTTTTTGTTAAATTATTTTGGAACGCAATAACTTTTTTAAAAATTATGATTTTTGATAATTTTCTGACATGAGTATATTTCTAAAAATTATTTACTTATATACTAATATCAACAATTTTTATCATACGATGAATTAACATATTTTTTTAATTTATTTTTTTAGTCAGGTCTTTCTGTTACATCCTGTATATGTAGGTATGTTATACATTTTCATTCTCAGTATATACATTACGTGTATTATATTATGTATATTGCATACACTATAGGTACCTACACAATAATGCACCACGGCAGCTTTTTAATTTGTTCCATTGGTGTGGTATTACAACAGTAGAACGTCATAATGCGAGCAGCTCTGCCGTAGAGTGGGAACTACGGAATTCACCATCGAACAATACGAAGGAACGCGCGACCGTCCTTTTTTTTTCATTTTTTTTCTTTCTAAATGTGAAGGTCATTCAAGCTAAAAGCATTAAAGGAAATGTGTTTTTTATTTAAAATTGCGTTTTGCGAGTAAAAAGAAAAAAATGAATAAAACGTGAGGTCATAATATGGGCCGAGAACACGACGTCGACGGAGTGTTTTTAATACCACCGATTTTTATTTTACAGCAAACGTTTTGATTTATTACGAACAGTCACGACCAGTGAAATTTGCCAAATCTGATTGCAAATACCATGTTTTTGAGGCACGCGAAAAAAAATGAGAAAATTACGCGAGGAAATACAATCTGACTGTAAAGTTTTTATTATTTTTTTTCACCCTCTCGAGGAGTGTAATAATATTTTATTTCAACGATTAGTTTTTCAAACCAATTATAACTTTGATTAGTAGGTAGGTATATAATAGTACACACATTAGGTCATACCGGATCCCGTGTAGTGTTTGCCGCGACGCAAAACTTTTTCCATCTCATTTTTGCACACATATCGCAGAATAATATTCACCGATACTGTTTTGACGTCGTGGCAGAAATATTCTCAAGCAATTTCTACGAACCAACTCAACAGTGAGGGGGAGGGGCAGAGGAGGGAAGGTTGTAGTTTGTAAAATAGTTCGAGTTTATTTATCGGCGAATTACAGAACAAAATAATATTAATAGTAGTGGGTGTATTATGCGTGTCACATACACGAAGAGTCAAATAATTTTGCAAAAGTCTACCACGCTCTCGAATTTTGTACAAGTTGGCTTCGGAATTCACAATTTAATATTCCTAGAAAATAATATATTGTATAATGTGTGTAATAACAATGCACATAATATTGACATCTATCCAAAACTGCATGACGTGTCTTTCTGCAGGCGCATCTAAGTAATCAGCTGTGTGTTTTTTTTTTTAATAATAACAATTAGTTCGACCCGATCATTATTATTGCAACTATCGTCGTACTTCCGGCGCTCGTAAGACAACCTACTTATATTTTAGTCACGATAGGAGTCATACAGTGTAATAATAATAATAATAATAATAATGATTACGTATATCGATGTGGCGATTGCAAAAATTACACGAGGACCGGATTAAGGGTTGGCTGTCGATCGCCTAGGACAGCGTTTTCGCAGATAAAATGTACATATTTGATTTTCGTAAAACTAAAAATATGGGTGTAAGTGAAGCGACGTAGAGTTTGCCTGAGTTGGGTTCGATGTTGATAACGATGATGATAATATTTATAATGAAAATAACCATTGGCGTCCTATATAATATCATAAAACGCATATATATAGCATACATTGGAGATTTGGCTACATCGACGGAAACTCATCGCACATTAGAATATAATAATATCTATAATATGCAAATTGTGTTGGTTAGCGCATAACTCAATAACGCCTGGACCAATTTGGCCAGTTATTTTTTTTTAATGTTCGTTGAAGTCCAAGGATGGTTTTTACAGCGAGAAAAATTCGAATAATTGCTGGAAAGACCTTAAAAACAGCCCTTACTATAATATGGATACTATAATATTGATCGTCTCCATGGCAATGTAATCACTGATCAAGAAAATCATCTATGGTGGTCGATTATTTGTCGATATGTCGTAAGTGTTGTTTTTCTTGGATTTTCTGTTACCTACTCTATACCGAGTTTGCTTTTGTCAACTGATACACGAATTAAATTCGTATATCGTGTTTTGTGCAGAGTGTTAAGTTACCTATGATCACTAATTATTGCATGTGACACAATAATTTATATTTGATATGCCTCCTATACGACGAAGCAATTTAGGTAGAAAAACCCAAAATGCTACAAACCAAGGTAATTACCGATCTAACCAAAGTGCACAAGAACGTGACGACCGAAATGAACGTGAAAGAATTCGGATATCATAAACGCGTGAAGCGCGAGCGCGAAATTCAACTAATAATCGCGCAAGTTTGAATCGAGCTGCTTTCAGTTACGATGTGTCAATTGACTACAGTAACTACCACTGTGTTGTTATTGGTTCTATGAACTCGGTTTGCTCATATTGTAAGGCTTTGAAATACAAAAACGAAGCCAATGGATTGTGTTGCGCAAATGGTAAAGTGAAATTGATACCATTGGATCCACCACCAGAGCCATTATACTCATTGGTTTCAGGAATAGGAACAGATTCCATACACTTTTTGACAAATATCCAACAACTGCTTTCAAATGACTTCATTTGGGGCAACAAATGTAGTTCGGGAAAATGTTAAGCCAACTTTCAAGGTATGTATTATTATAGCAGTTAATCATAATTATTTTAGCGAACAATATAATCTGTCACCTAACTTAAGATGTGTCACTTAGTCATCATATTATTTGGTGATTCAGTTTTAGTGACACTTTTATTATTTTGAAACCCAATTTAATTATTTGATGATTCAAATATTCATCGATTTTTAAATGTTTTCGTCGATTCACCTCAAAATATACATAAAATTGTATTTATTCAATTTAGTTATAACTAAATATTACATATTATTGAGGTACCTAAGTATATTAAATATTATTTGGTGATTCAAATTAGGAGACAGATTGATCAATGGCTAACCTAACCTAACCAAACCTAAGTTTGATCAATGGCAATCTATAAATTTATACCCCACATTGCTTATTTATTTCATTTTATTTTATAGTGTTTGGTACAAACATAATATTTTTTTTAATTTACAGATGCAAAGCCAAATATGTTCACTGTTACCAGTACCAGATAGCAACTACAAATTCCTGCAAATTTATTTTATGGGCAATTCACCACAAGAAATTGATCTGCGTTGTGCACATAACAATTTAGTAAAGAGGTCTATTGTAGAACAATTACAAACTTTATTTCATGAACACAATCAATTGATTATATTGTTTAAAACTGCACTGGATCTGATGCCATCTGATAATTACAAAATTGTAATCAGAGCTGATAAAACACCTGTGGGTCAACATGCAAGACGTTTTAATGCACCAACTATTGATGAAGTTGGTATCGTTGTAGTTGGAGAAAACTTGGAATCCCGTGATATTGTTTTACATCGTCGGAATGATCGATTACAACGTATAAAGGAAACACACCGCTCATATGATGCAATATCCCATTATATTTTGGCAAGGTGAAGATGGCTATGATTTCTCAATAAAAATGATAAATCCCATTACAGGTAATTGAAATATTAGTTTAGCTATGGCGATAATATCTCAGTCACCATATTATGTATTTTAATTTTATATTTCAATGTTATAAAAACAAAATATATTTACAGGCTCTGAAACCAACAAAAAAGTCAGTTCAATGAACTATTATTCATACCGCCTAATGATTCGGGAAAATGAAGACAAGCACATATTGAAATGTTGGCGATTATATCACAAATATGTTATTGACATGTATGTTAAAATTGAAACGGAGAGATTAACATTCATCAGGTTGAATCAGACCAAACTCCGATCTGAAGAGTATATTCACCTTCGAGAAGTGATTAATACCTACTGATGGAATTATTTAATTATTTTTTATTCACACCGCCCTATCACCAGGGTGACGGTTCTGTTCAGGAGAATTTTTTGCCCCGACAGGACGAGTACGGTGACGGGGACGTGATACAAATTAAATTAAATAACAAATAACAAATAAAATTGAATAAAATGGTGTCGTAGACTTGACTCATGAACATTTGAATAGAAATTAAATATTATTATTTTGGGCGAAACACGACGAACGCTTTGGAAACAAACGATTATTGGGAACTCAGCATTCGAGAAACAATCAGGCGAATGAAAATAATAATACTGCACGGCAATGCGAGTGCAGATGAGAAGGAATGATACACTTGTAAACGTGGCGCGACGCGCACTAAAGGTGAACAAAATTATCAAGAGTGGAAACCTTACGTACCACACACACACGGTGGCGTGGCCAACAAATGCTAAAACCGTACCGTTAAAGGTCTGATCACACGGTATTAATGCGAATCCCGAAATGATTCCCGCGGGACGATTGCACCGTCGGTGGCGGGATAAACGGATTGAACGGAAATTACGTTTCATTCATATACCACACACACACACACGCACACACACACACACACACGCACACACACACACGCGCGCGCGCGCGCGCACACACACACACACACACACACACACACACACACACACACACACACACACACACACACACGTCATCGTGATTCGCGAGTGTGTGCAAGGGTCAATGGTGGAAAATCGGATTTCCAGTCGTTTTCGGTTTGTTCTTTCGCTGCTGGGCGTACACTTTTCTTGGCACACGTGGAAAGGATAAACCGCGACATCCACGATAAGACGTATATATAATAATAATAATAATAATATATAACAACGGTAATACTGGATCAGACGAGTTTGCCGGACCGACGCCCATCCGATACCTATACCACGTCGACCACTCATCTACCGAGGTAGGTATAATTAATAGTATTTCCACGTAGACAGGTCGCCGCGCCGCCGTTTAACATTCACACTGATCAAATTTACATTGCGACCATCCGTCTGTTTGTGTTTATTTTGTTGACTGCTACCTGCGTTATAGTAATTTTAAATATTATTAATAAAGAACAACCCAAGGTAAGTGTTATTAATTGACAGAACGATTATACGCTGTATCACAAACGAGTAAAAACTCCAATATTATATAATTACAGTAATATTCATATTAAATACTATAAAAATATTATAATATCATAATATTTATAATCAATGGTAGTCTATTTTTATACAATGTTACGTTATCTAGGTATAAGAGCAAACAAAGAATAATAATTATTAAAAAATATCGAAAAAATAATAATAAATAATGAAAAAAATTTATTTCAGATCATAAATTTATTGTATTTAATTATTATGTTAATATTATTAACTTTTGTAAAATTTGTTTTGTAACATATTTTTAATAGATTAATTTGTAAGCACTGTTATCGGAGTAAAATTTTAACCAATATTTAGAAAAAAATGTATTATCGATATAATTAATTTGTAGATAATCGAGTCTTTAAAAAGCCGCTTGGTTTGACTAGTCAATGCCATTTTATACATTGCAATATTTTATATTTAATGCCATATTATTCAGTTATGTAAAGTAAAAATGTACTTTTAACTTAACTAAATTAAATAGATAACGTGGCATTGTTAAGAAATATATAATTTTTTTTGCATTTGATCCTGATTGTGAGACTGGCGCAATAGAATTATTCTGACTTAAGTATCCACGATTAGGTAATTAATCAACAATTGTTTTGTAAAATTCTAAATTATATTAGAAAAATATTTGTAAAAAAACTCGTTCTTATTACGAATAAGTTCTTATTCTAAGTACACTTTTATATGTTGGTAAAAAGTTTCTACTGCATATTATAAATTCTTAAATAGTTTCTCAACTAGCTGGTTTCCAAAGAACAATAATGAACTAATGAAAACGCAGTTGCTTCTATTGATTTAATGGAAACAGTATACTGGATTGCCCTAGAGAATCTTTATAAAAACGTTTGATGGTAACGACGGGAATAAAACAACTAGATAACGAAAAAATAAAATATATAGTAACTCATCGTTGCTGCCATTGGATCAAAATTGTTTCGTTTGTTAATGTTTGGATTTTTGGCATGTGTACGTAGAGAGAAAAAAGCTCGATATTATAAAAAAAAAGTTTGGTTGTGCTTTAGGCAATTGGAGAGATTGGAAAGTTTCCATCCGCTATTAATTTTTATGATTTCAGTGAAAGTTGTGGAAGTGATTCGGGTGGTTACTGGTATCATAATATAAATATAATATTATAATAATATACTCTGCTCACCCAACCAGACGTTATTGAGTGAAAGAAAATAACAACGTGATGGTTCTGACGGAGTTAATCTATGTATTATTATTGACAAGAGATGAGCGATACAAATAACACACGCAAATAACGAGTGTTCGTGACTGCGTTTGATAGAATATATGCGCAATGGATAAAAAACTTAGTGGTTTTAATTTTCAAGGGAAATTCAATTTGGGAACGATGTATTATTTTACTATAATAAAATATGTAGCTCAAATTGAGTATAGCAACTTATACTTTTATATTGTACTTGTTTCATTCTATTTTTAAACGACGTGGGTATTTCGTTTTATTGTTGCATATTCAGCATTTATTTTATATGATATTACACCTATACTGTTTATACTAACAATAATCATAAGCATCATATTACGATCGGTGGGGACTGTCCATCGGTTATTAGCGAGTAGAAATATATTGCACGTCATTACGATTTATACTGTTAACAATAAATGTCTATATAATACGTCTATGTTATTATTTATATTAATAATACATAACAAATTCAATGTATATTGAATAATAAAATATATATAAATTATATAAATTTATTTATTTATATATAAATTATATAAATAAATACAAATAATACATAACAAATAAAAAAAAAAAGAACACTTGTTATACAACAAATAGGTTCCGATAAATAAAACTGGAGTAGTACCTACATTGAAATTTTTAAGCACCCAATTAAGAACAGTTAAAATAGTTAAATGCTTATGTAGGAAGGAAAGATATTTGTGGCTGCGTAAAGTATTTGAGAAACTGTAAGAACTCAAATACCTATTTTTAAAATTGGTTCTTAAAGAATTCATCAGTATAAGCTGATTACAAATTACTCTTGCAGAAATATCCACATATGTATCTAGCCTTTTCTTCTTATATTTTAAACCCTTAGGAACTTCACTAAACAATAATAAATTAGTCTAAAACCTTTGTACATTTTTTATGAGTAGAGTTATGTACGTATTGATTTTACATAAATATGCGTGATTTGATACGACGGTGATTTTTAGTAGAACATTTTTGTGGCTGTAAAAACTAACCTCAATAAGATTGAAATTTAATTCAAAAAGTGCTTTAAAAAATACGTCTTTTAGAATTATTGATCGGTTGTTTTCAATCCAATCAGGTATATTAAAAATGGAACATAGTTTTAAAAAAAATAACTTTTGCAAAAGAAAAACTTCGTTCATAAAATAGAAAAACATCCAAAAACTATTTTATTATATGAATAAACAGTTCCAAAAAATAATTTTATTATAATAATTAATATAATAACAGTATATTTTCAGCTTAAACGCATTCCATTTCCAGAATTGATTGAAACTCTCGAAAGCACGTTTATCATCTAATCGGCACAATATCGATTTGAAAATAATTATAAAACGTGATTTGAACAGATAAAAGCAACGTTTATTACTAAAAAAAATAATAATAATAATAATAATAAAAGGAAAGAAAGATACGAGAAAAATTGGTAAGATTAATAACGTTTCCGTCACAATATTATTTATTTACCATTATCGTCCGACGAGTGTATTGTATTATACTGGATTTTGTGTCCATCGGCGGCGATGGTTCAGAATATTGCATTATAAACCTTTTTTTTCTTCGAATTTTAACTCTACGTGAGCCAGTCTTTAATTTCAATTACGTTCCGATACCTCCGACGGAATCGTATAATATAGTCGTCTGCGCAGGACGATCGATTAAAAAAAAAACCCCGAACTATTCTCCTGTCGTCCTTAATCAAAACGGATAACGTTGTTTTATCCTATAAGGTTGTCTCGCATGTACAAAATAAATATACAGCCCCAAAAGAAAAACTCAAAAAGGTTTCAGGTGCGTGCACCCATCCTCGTTCTAGAATATTGATCGAACTCCTCAGACCCGCGAAAAGAAAATCGAAATGTTTGAGTTGATAAACTAACACGTCTCTCTCACACACGGAAACATAATATACGTATAGAGACATTTCTAACCGTTGCCGCCGATGCGCATTTAGATATACAGTCAAAAGTAGATAAATTGGTGGCCAAGAGCGGATTTGGGTAGTGAGTGGGCGTTCATCATACATAATATAACTGAGAAAACATTTTGTTTTCTTATAAAAAACATTTATTATCATATTTAAAAACAGTAAAAGTTAACTACTTAATTAATAATTAATAATCTTAAATTACTTAACCTGTATAGTGTATACATAGTATATATTATTTAAAGTAGTATTAATTTTTTAGATAGTAATTGTAAAACATTGAACTGACCTCCGGAGGAGAAGTTGTGTTTTGCTGTGCTCTGAATTAGTTTGTCATTCACGTAATTTTTGAAATTATTCAGTTTTTTTCTTTTCCTTTTATCAATTTACGTTTAAATGCTTAAACTCATATACAACCGATTTAATTTATGACGATATTCTTCCATTTTTAAATTTGTACAAAATTGAGATGCGATTCACTGCTGAATAACTTATAATAGTATACAAAATAAATAATAATAAATAAAGGTAAATATAAAGATAATAAATAATATAAATATAAATAATAAATAAACGCAATAAACACAATTGCATCTATTTATTATAAGTTACATACAAATTAATTTCAGTATTATTTAATCGAATATGTGTGAAAATATAAATGAAATATTTTTTCTGTGTCCTAATTTAAATACCATAAAATTTTGTATGTCTCAGGCTGCAGCCCACACTCAGTTTCTAAATTTTTTCCTGTTGATGATATCGCAGAATTATTATTTTAATGATCACAGTACCTTCATTTGTGTACTATAAGGCATGGATACATATACCGTTGTCCAACGATTATTATTATTTATTACTTATTAGAGTACCTACCTACGCTGTGACCCAGTTCCTGCGGTTTTCTCATAAAATTTGTATCGTGCAGCAAGAACTACAATATAATGATGCACAATATCAATGGCGATGGCTATTAAAAGTGACAATTCAAATACGTTATCATGTATTTAAAAAAGTTTTAGCCCAGCAGCCGATTGTCATGGATGAACTTGGGAAACGTAATAGTATGGAAAGGTATCAAATATTTTTATGTTTAAAAACCACCATAATATTATTCTTTTTTTTTTCTTTAAGTTTAGGCAACTGTGGCCATTAGCTGTAGGTTGGTTGGTATCGTTGGGTTTTGAACTGTACGTTTTCGGAACAATTGGGTGTTTGACAGAATTTCTAGTGATGGGCTCAAGTAGGTTTCTGCCATGCCCGGGTGGGGTGGGGTGGGGTGGGGGGGTGGGGGGGGGGGTGGCACGATATTATTCAATTGGTAGCGAACAATAATATTAATCGATTTTTAATGACGAAATGTTATTTGTGTTTATATAGTGATGGTATCATAATAATGTCGTGCGTTGTTTTACGGAACTTACTAAATGCACATCGAGAAAGGGAAAGATAATACGAATTAATAATCGAATGGTTTGTTAGTGTACGCGATTTAACTATCTGCACCATATTGTGATAATAAATAATTATTAACCGATGGATTTCAAACAAAATGTACTGTATAATATTTTAAATCACGAATTGTAGCTGTGAAATCAATGTTAGGAAAACGTCATATTGTTCATATATATATCACAAAGGTAGATACATAACTCGAGTATTGAAAGAACAGTTCAACTAGGTATTTAAACATTTAAAGTCTCAAAAATCGATAGTTTTAGCGTAATTATCATATAGGCATTTTTCGGGTAGCTACACCTCACTATAGACTCACGTTAACATTTAAATTGATGATAACGAAAAGAAAATATAACTGTCAAAAAGTCATTACCGTCGATCAAAAAAAAATCATAGAAACTGTTTGAATCGAATGCGTATTGAATTACAAAAAAAAAAAAAAAAAAATAAAGATCGATAACGAAGTCAAGTAATGTTTTCCAAAATAACTGCATTGGCTAGGTTTGCTGTCAAAACATTTTTTTTTTTTTATCACGTACCTATTACCTAACTGTCAACCTGGAAAATCGATTATTGTTTCGTACACGGTATCGGCACGGTAGTCGTCGTATACCTATAATATTATTATAATCTCAAATAATATGACATCGTTGCAAAAATTCTGCTGCATTCTGCAAACAGAGGAAGAAGGTTACCTACTAACACGCATTGGGGGGTATACCGGCCGTGTCATTATACAAAAGTCAAAAACACAAACATAAATATATACCTAGTATCATATGAAAACACATTATTATTATTAATATATTGCATCAAATGTGCAGTACGTATACGTATAAATATAATAATTATTTTAATTGTAAAAAAAAAACAACAATAATAATATCACACGTATTGATTTTACGCATGTGAAATTCACGTTGCGTGCTAAGCAAGTGCACGGCGTACACGTGATATTAATATTATGTACGATGATAATATAATATAATATTTTCAAACCTAGCGTTGCATGTGCATATATGCGTTGACTCGCGCAGTTTTCACACGATGTGCATTTTTTTTCAAAAACCTACGATTTTGCGACTTACAGCCGATGTGATGTATCTATCATTCTCGACATCACGTATAATATTATGTCCATGATGAAAAACACACATATTATGCCGTCTTGTAGTTTATTTTGAAAATTTTCAGATGCAGTGAGTGGGTCGCGATGTGTAGGTTTATCTGCAAATAAAACTCATTGATCAATATTGTGATTTAAATATCATACATTTTTGCGTAAGGTCGCATTCTACTAGGTTTTTTTTTTACAACATAACGTCATCAACTCCGCAGGCAAATAGGGTGGTTCTTTTTAGGATGCAAAAAAACAACAATAATAACAGTTATTGACAACTCATGTATTTATTTCTAGAATAATAATTGACAACCTAAACAATAATAAACACATAATTTCAACTAATGAACAGTCATATAATTTTGGTTTATTTTATATCATTATAAGTACAGTAAAACGTACGATAAAGCATCGCACGCCAGTGGTCTCGGATTAATAAATGGTTCATTGAAATTGGGTCGCGCTTCTTTTTAATATACATTAATTGAATAGATAATTAGGTAATTTTTTTAACCCTTGTATTTTGTTTGTTCATCTGTTATTGTTTGAATTGACGACTGGTTTTTCTCGCTAAAATAGTACCTCTCCCCTAAATGGACTTCATCCGAATTGCTTGAACGAAATTAATTAGTAACCGGTACGTGTGCGAATCGATGGTTTCGCCTTTACATAATATATTTGTACAACATCGATATAGATTTGGATTGAGAGACAAAATTATTTTAGTCGTTATTGAACATTTCCAATACACAAGGGTTAAAAAAATAAAAATATTTACTTGCTAGTAATAAGTAAAATTTGAAATTCAGTGATAAAAATTAACTGTGCTTAAGTAACGTGCGAAGAAATACAAATTAAAGGTAAAAAAAATAATAATAAATAAATAAAATAATAAAATAAATAAATATTCTACATAAAAATAATAATAATAATAATAATAATAATAATAATAATAATAATAATAATAATGATAATAATAATAGTAATAATATTATCATCATTATCATCAGACAATGGTATGAACTTAAGAGTAAGGTACTATATAATAATATTTAGGTCTAAATTTAAATAATACTATTACCCTGTTAAATAGAAGGATAAGGTAAAAACAAATTAACATAACGTTAAGATATTAATAAACTATATACTAAATAATGAGCCATATATATTATAAATATATATATATATTATTTTTGATAGTTTTTTTTTTTATTTCGATAGAGCAGTGATTAAGATAAATTTATAGTCATATACTTTATATTGAGTTTTGTTTGTTAGATAGTTTATTTCTTGGTAACTTATACTGGCTCAACTATAATAGTAATTTGGAAAAAAATTGATACATTTTTTTTAAATATTCTCTCTCTATTTATACATATATATATATATATATATAAATAAATATATATTATTCTATAAAATGTATGGTACATAGATTCATTTTTAATGGATTTCTAATCAATAACTATCATAACATATTTTTTTAATTAAAATTTTTTATAATAATTATTTTTATTTGTAACAGTAATATTATCATTCTCACTAAACGACAAATCCTAAACTTGAATACAACAATATATATAATCCAGAAACAGACGCTTAAACATAAAATTTAACTTTATTACTATAATAATAAATCTTTTAACGAATAATTTAATAAATATAATAACTATCACATTGGAAAAAAAATTATGCAGTGATAATAATATAATTTATAATTTTATAATATATACGTGAAAAAAAATACTGACAAAATGTGAAAGAAATTAATGAGAAATGTTTGCATAATTTCCCTTTTCGTGAAATGCCCATTTCACCGTACACGCTCTCAAAAAAAATGTCACCTACAGAGAAACAAATATTATGACCTATTTTATTTATTGCTTAAGATTATTTTAATTTTTAGTTACATTTTGCACATCTTTTTTCAAAACATGTATGTCTAAAACAACGAATATATTGAGCTAGTCGAAGGAACACAAGATCATGTAATAATAATCAAATTATGTTTTTTTAGTTTTCTTTTTTTCTTTTTTTTAATTTACACAATTAATCATATTTATTTTCTTATTGCGTTTACTTGTTTTTACTTACAATCTATCGAAATATTATAATCGGAAAATTGAGAGGGAATAATTAATGTTTTTAAATGGGGAAGACATAAATTTTGAGAAAATCAAGAACACATCAGGCTATGTACTTTTCCGGAGCAACAATATACTTCTAACAATATCACAAATTTTCATAGGTATATATATAATTTTTTTTTTTCATTAAAAAGCTAAATAGTCATAAATAGAACGAAATATTCAACTTATTTTCATAATTTATCAATTAAATAAGTTTGATTTTTAAAAATAGACAATAATGTTCTAACATCGACTTTTTTTAATATTCATTAATAATTATTATAAAAAAATATAATTATGAATATAATTAAAAGAATGTGCTTTCTATGATGTCAAGATTTGACACCCAAGTAAGTTTAATGTAAATCTAAAAAAATTAAGTTTTTTTTAAACAAAATAATAAATAAAGTGTGTATACATTTATCAACAATATTATATTATGATATACCGTTACGAAGAATAATCATTTTTTGTATATCTCAAACCTTTTCACAGACGTGCTTTACTTTTTTTTTTATCAACCTACACAATATTCACTTTTACATGTACACAGAAACACACAGACACGTACAAACGTACGCATAAAACGTATATCGAATCTGTTATGCTCGATACTCTCATTATAAACGTTTACACAAAAACGCGCCAGCGTATATATAGGTAATATTATATGCATATATGCGATATGGGGTGATACTAGCGCGATTTGGCAAGGGGGGATGCTTGGTGATTTATCTGGATGATGGGGTTTGTATGATAGTTAGTTGGGATGTGGCTGGGAAGCAATGGTGATCGGGTATATGGGCTGACTGTGGGTGGTACGACGTTTGAGTTCCTGTTCACTGAACGGTGTCCTCGATGTCCATGGCTATCTTGTTCTTCTTCTTGTTTTTCTTGTGCTCCAAGTTAATTTGGTCATTGGACGGATTGTCCCACGGCTGACGAGTGCCGTTGCCGAACACCAGGTAAATCGTACAGCACACCATGTACACGACCGCCGACGTTATGAACACCACTCTCCAGGCTGCCTGGGTAGGCTGAAACGATTAACGAGCACAAAAGGGAAATTTAATTCGATAGTAAAACAATACATAGGTACACATGTATTACTGTACAGTTTAATACACATATTGTCATAATATTTTCGTAACGATAAATATTGATGTTATTATATTAATATAGGCACTATTTGGGGAGGCGTATTATTATTAGGTACATGGCTGGCAATGGCAACGATTGATATTACGATAAAAAATATAATTATAATGTACCTAGGTATTATAATATCATGTAAACCGTATCGAGGGTTCCGTGCGTTTCGTTTTTGGTTTTAACACATCCGTATCGAATATTGTATACATTATAATTTATAATAATGTGTACGTACCTATAATTATTATTACACATTATATAGTATACCTATTTCATGGTTCGGGTTTGTATTCGAGTGTTATCCGGACTTTTTAATCCGGATTTAACGGGTCGTCGTCGTCGTTTCGGGTTAAGTTGCTTATTTGGTATGGTAATTCGGGAGAGATCAGATTAACTACCGCCCTAATTTGAATATTGAGTAATTTATTTTATAATATATACCTACATATTACATATATCATATGCAATAATAATATCTTGAATTAAATTATACATTGACAAGTTAGAACTCGTCAAGTCACATCGGCATAACGATATCGATACAGATTTAAAAAACCAGAGTATGATGTGGAAACGTTAAAATCACATACCCGTAAAGCGTAAGTCTAACAACGGAAAAATTGTTCGATTTCTCTACAAGTTGAATGTTTTGACTTTAAATATCAAAATATAATTCCATTTTTTTTTTTTTTTTTTTTTTTTTAAGTTTTTATTCAATATTCATTAGTCATTTGTACATAAATATTTAGGTACTATAGCCAGTAGGTAATAGGAAAAAAAATTGATAAAATATAGAAAAAATTATTATGTTAAACAGCTAAAATACATGCATAAAAAATTTAAATTTAATATTCACAAATGCGTTTATTGTTATATTTATAGTATCGTTACTATTTTTCAAAATTTTAATAAGGTTGCTAAATGGCGGTACCTATAACAGATGCCAGAGAATATATTTTTAACAGAACATTACCTTTTGTAAGATTTAATGCATTGTATTGTTAGTTTTAATATATTATAATAGATTTATTGATCTATTATTATAGTTCAAAGCAATATAACATTATTTAGGGTACATTAAACTATCAAAGGCTTTTATTGTTACTTTAAATTTAAAGCAAGTAATTTGCATCTTAAAATTGTGATATCTACTCTAATATGGAATAACAAACCACACAGAATTTGATTGATTGAACGTGAATTTCTTATGGTATACATAATTCTGAGAGATAAACTAATAGGACGCCCTGAACTCTGAAATCTTATCATATGGAACATAAGTATGATAACATGTGCAATAAAAATATGGTTAAAGTAAAACAATAATATATTCATTTTGGAGGGAATTACTAATAATTTTAACCGTACATATATTAGAGATGATAACATAAATAATGATTGATTTGTAATGAAGTATTCGATGAATTAAATTATTTTTTTAACCAACCCTCTAATTTCAAGAGGAAATAGTCACTGTATACTAAAAACTAATTAATGTTTGAAAACAATAAAATAAATTTGAAAATCATATGAAATTGAAAATGAAAATAATAATATTGACGTTAACAGAAACTAAATTAAACATCTAAGTTATTAATATTTTATAGAAAATTTTTGTATTGGATGTGTGTTAAGTAATTTTATTAAATAACATACTAGTATGTCCAATACAATACAATTAATTACTGTTATGTAAGAATGATTTCAGGCGACATTTAATCTTCAGATATACAATTAATGTACTGTTAAGGGAAGTAGTTATTATGGTTTCACAGACAATATCATGAGTTACACGATGTTCCGTCTTTCCCAATTTGTTTTTGTGTCTTATAAAACATGACCTTAATGTCACAAAAACGAAAGAATTGATATTAAAGTAAATAAGCAGAATGAAGAAACGCTCATCTGGGTAACTGCCATGACAAGTGTTTATTTTTATTTTTTCTAAAGAAATAAGTCTACGATTTAAAAATAATTCTAATTTAACCTCAATTTTATCTACCAGAAATTTTGAAAATCTATTTATGCATAAAAATATTATGCTTTATAAAACATAAAACTGTTATCATAAAGCTCTATAATTTTTATATATTAAATATATACACTCTAAATGTATTCTATATGTAATAAAAATAACCAATCCAAAACGCTCCTGAATAATACAACAATGGTAAATAATATTATATATTTTGTACAAGGTTTTAATATTTTTATTAGCCCATTAAGCTATTGTTACGAGAACTTCATTGTGGTAGACAATTATTATTCTCTTGTGTAAAGAAATAACTATTAATTATTATTAATGGGAATAATAACTTCCTAAAATATGGATTTTTATTAAATTAATCATCGAAATTTATGAAAATGACTTACATACAACGCTTAATTAATTATGGTTTAATTTTAAAGTTAGACGGTCCTAAGAAAAATATTTTTTTTTAATGTCCATAGAATATCACGCGATATGAATTTATTATATTGAATTTAAAAATATACTAATTATATTATTTTAGTCGAATATTTCATGAGTGAAAAATCACAACGTAGACATTTTTTAAATATGTACAAGTTCCTTTAACGTTGTGAAATATAATATACATCAGTAATTTCTTGTGTGTCAATTTTTTTTATATATACTAATAGCAAATCGAGTTATATTGTATTTTAATTATGACCGTCTAAAATTTAAACGTTAGATCATCAATAAGTATAATTATTATTACTATTTAAATGTTATTACACTATTTAGCTATCTATTACCTACTTAAACAGTTTTAATTTAATTTGATTCTTAGGTATCTCTGATTACATTGGGAATGAAATGTGCATTATTTATTTTTAAACGTATAAATGCATATTTATACATATTATAAAACATTATTGTATACATTTTCAAAAAGTTTGTAACGTAAGTACCATATTATACGCCTTTCGGATATTACGGATTATATAAAGTTCTACGGTAATCCTTACTATTTTGTATTGCGAAATTGTAATGTACGTACTTTGTTGAAATGCGCATATATATACATATAAGATATTTATTCTTTTTCTAAGCAGACGCTGAGCTCCAACAGAACTAGTTTTCTTAAGATACATATTAAGAATAATATCTCAGATACGTTTTAGGTTAACTTATATTAACATAAAATACCATTTGGTACATCACACGAATATATAATATAAAATGAAAATTATTGCCTTCAACTGCCATACTGCTGCTGCTGCAGGTTTAAAAGTAATAACCAGACCAATCCAATACGAATTTATGATATTCTATATGAAAAATACATCATTCATTGCTTATCTAGGTTTAAAATATTTCATTGGGTGGTAAATATTGTAATTTTGTTAAGTATAATTTAGCATGCAAACATACTAAAAAAGTTTGCACGAAAACGTTGTACAAAACACGTCTTTGTGGAAATGATCAATTGACGTTAATCATCGTAAATTAAAAAAATCCATTTTAAAACATACATACTTATTTTGTGAAATACCGTTTAGTTTTAATATAATGAATATTATTAGGATAATAATAAAATTAAACACACCCCATATTTATAAACCAAATTATAAAATGTATTACATAGAAATACAATCGCGATATTATTATTATTTATTGCATGGTTTTATTTTTATTATGTCCGTTAATATTTTTTGAGGTTAAGCTCCCGAGATTTTATGTAATTATTCTACATTTCATAATGGATTTTTTTTCCAAGTAATATGTAGGTACCTACTTATTTAAAGTCATATTTGAAATTTGAAATTCAGATAACATAGAAAATACTAGCAGATAATACAATTTAGACCACAATATTTAAGTCAAATTTAACAATGAATCAAAAAACTTGCAGACACAGATAATATTGAATTTTATTTTTTTCTAGACATTATAAATAAGAAGTTGCAAAATTTTTGAAGTTTTAAATTTTTGAAGCTTTATCTTCACGATACAAAATATTATGAAGATATTTAAAAATATTTAATACCTACAAATGTTTTTGTAATAATTATTTTCATAGTTATTATAATAATAATATAATATAATAATAATATAATATATAATATATATATAATATATATATTATTATAATAATAATTATTTTCATTGTTTTCAAGTATTTTTTTTCATTGTTATTACTAATTAGGATTTTAATACAATATTAACTAAATATCATATTTCAAGTATTTTTTTTATACAATATCATAATTTACAGACCATTGTATTGTGTTTTAAGGTTTTGAGGTTTTAACCTTGAACAACAAAGTTGTATAATATCAGTTATCTATGGGTAAATTATAGATAAATATTATGCCTAAAATATTTAAAGCTTTGAATATATTAGGAACGTTTTATTTCATAATTTAATAAGCTTCTTGGTATGGTAATATATATTATTATACTAATGCGATAATTTAAAATAAATTGATTTAAAATGCCAACGTTCTGCGTATACCAAACTTAGTTTTTGTCCGTATGGCTCATTGCATGAAAAAAAAATGTAATTTAGGCATAATATTACCTACGTATTAATGTTGTTTAATTTAAATAGACATTTTTAAATATAATATAAAAAATTAAATGTTATATTATGCTAAGGTAAAAACCAAAAAAAAATTAGCTTAATATAATACGGAGATAAAATATCATACAAAGTAGATTTTGTATATTTTTTGCTTTCTCTCGTGAATGTTAATTTTTTTTTTAAAAGAACTTTTTAATTAAAATGTTGTTTTCCCACTAAAAATATATAATAACTAATTAGTTGAAAAATATATTTGTTTCCGCGTTACCTATGTACGTATAGGCCACCAAACGCCCCCATTATTTTCTAAAATTTTGAGTTCGATCATTAGCTAAAGTCAAAAAGAAGTCAAAAACAAAACAACCGAATTGATGGCTCCCAACTGAAACGTTAAATAGAGATGCTCAGTCTCGGATTTAACGGATTTCAAGGTTGAAGTCTCCTTGATTTATTACAGCGGGAATAGCAGTAGAAGTCGTAGTGATTAGAGGGATAATATAATAATTCAGTTTCCTATAAACTAGGAATATGAAATTGTTGCGAAATATATTTATTTCTTTTCATTCCTTATTCTAATGGTAACATTGTGTTCGAGTTCAGCTGCATAACAAATCATTTTAATTTCAATCGTTAATAATTTCCCGAATTTATAATATTATTTATTATTATCTGATTATGTAATTTGTATATGTGTATATGCGCCAATCCAATACAAACGGTAAATAATAGAAGAGAGACTTAAATTTAAGTTTTAATGCAATAAAATTATCAAATTTAGTTTTTACTCAGTTTTTGCTGTTTTTCGGCAAAAGACTTTTTATGATGCATTACATTTTCAGTCAAAACTTACAAAACAGTCGTAATAAAAGACGTAATACAAAACTGCAAGCGAACTCGTGTTCACCGACTGTCATTGTTACACTCGATACAATTTTCCACTTACCCTTTTGTCAATAACGTAGCCGGCGACGATCGGGGCCAGCAGACCGGCCAAGTTGGCCAGACAATTGGTGAGGCTCATCAGTATTCCGGCGAACCGCGGTGAAATGTCCAGATGGTTGACTTTGAATCCCGAGTAAATGGCGCCGTTGAGACCAACGCCCACTGTCAGTATGGCCACAGTCAGGTACGGGTCACAGCCCGTGTAGGACGCCGCGATCAGCGCTATCGCTGGACCGAATTGACCTGGAAAGACAAAATTAACAAATATAGTTCGACCGGATCATTATTATTACCACAACTATCGCACTGTCCTTCCTGAGCTAGTACCTAATCAGACGGGCGAATGTAATTTCTTACACGAGACCTATAAACAAAATACAAATGTAAGTTCCTACACAGTAAAAAACAAGTACACGTGTAAGTTCCTACACGGGAAAAAAAGGTACACCTGTAAGTTCCTACACTACGTATATTATAAGTTATCAATCTAATATCAGTTATATCATACTATAATACTGTCATACATTTTAACCCTTTATTCTATACAATATGTAATTATTTATGATATTTAATAATTTACCTAATAAATATTATCAATTTAATAATTTAAAAAATAATAATTGTAAAAAAAAAAATATATAATAAATGTATTCTTTGTAATATTTAATAATTTTAAAAATAAATTACAGTAATTTATAGGCGTGGATTGATAACTTATATAATATACGTAGTGTAGGAACTTATACGTGTACCTTTTTTTACTGTGTAGGAACTTACACATCACATATGTAGGAATTTACGTATGTAATTGTCTACCTGTTACTCTCGTGTAGAAATTTACGATCCTCCAATCAGACGATCCACTCATATTTTAGTCACGATGGACGTCATACAGTGTGATGATGGTTACGCGTCAATAATAATAATAATAATAATAGTTACGTAAGTATATCGTTATTCCAATGACAAGTAACACGAGGACCGGATTAAGGGTTGACTGTCGATTGCTTAGGGCAGCGTTTGCTGATAAAATTTACATTTTTTGACTTTCGTAAAACTAAAAATAGGGGTGTACTGGTGTAGTTGAAGTGACGTAAAGTTTTCCTAAGTGTGTTCAAACACTCGAGTCAGGCCCGATGATGATGATAATAATAATAATAATGATAACAAGCATTGGCATTGTATAATATTTTAAAACGTATATTATAGCAGCTATACACATTGCAGGTTCAGCAACATCGATGAAAACCCCACACACACACTAAAATACGTATAATAATATATTATGCTATAAAATATAATATTATCTGTTGTACAAGCACTACAATGCAGTTTCTACACCCGTCGTCGAACAATGTGTTTATTTTGTTAAGCAGCAGTAGTAGCAGATGGCTCGCTGTCGAATTTCTCTCCGTAATCGGAAATCATTAAAGCGTTCCTCCGATCGGAAATTAGCTTTTCGAACGTGTCGCTAACGATATTATAGCCTCGGATGCGGCTGCTGCAGTTATGATATTATATGATATACATATAACTCGCTACTTTGTTTTATTTTTTTTATTTTAACTGATCGCCGCAGTGTTGTCATCAACGGTATGATAATGGTCCCTTAAAATAAAACCACGAGTTTTTTTAAAATGTATTTCTTACTTCTTTCTTTTAAATCTATCTTACATAAAATGCTATATGAACATGACGTGAAACGAATCTATTAAAAACTATCAAATGTCCCGAGTAAACATGTTTTGGTTTTTTTCCTAAACATGATGTTGTGTCCATTTTAGAATTTGTTGACAATCGTATGAAATTATTCAGCTAATAGTATTAAGTATCATCCGAATATCCTATTTAAGATTGATGTCTTTTTCATATGTAATCGGAATATCGTCGTCTGGCTATTTTTTTGGCAATACCCAGTGCATTATTATTAGGGTGATTTTTTTTAAATCAGTCATACTTATTTTTTTTTTTTTTGGAGGAGGAGGCTGCATCAAATATTATAAAATATTTCAATTTCACACAAGTCGAAATGGAAAGAGGAGAGAATTTAAAAAAAAATATTAAAAATAAATTTATATAATATATAAATATATTATTAAGAAATTTTATATTTATTTAAAGTTACTGTCAGTTTTGATGTTGTGACATATTCAAAAAAATAGAACTTATATTTTTATATAATTTAATGAGTATTACTTTTCATTTAAAATAAGAACCACCCTTTTTTTCTGTAAATTGTTAATGCATTCAAAAAATCATCTGATTAACGATGTAAAATAAAAATAACGGCTTTGATTGAAAATGTTAATGCCACCACAGGGAACAGCACTACTAAAAATTGACAAACATCTGAATATTTAAAAAATATGGTTCTTGAGTACACTTAGAATAATAAAAATCATAATATCAATAAATAAATCGTTAAAGGAAAAAAATTATGGTAAGAACGCTATGTGGATTACTCTGTATAAAGTACAAATATTAGTTTAGGTTACAACTGTTCATTATGCAATATTATTTATTTATAGCCTAAGTCTTCATTTAAAATCTTGTACAGAAACTGACGAGTAATTGTGTGTACTTTAAAAGTTATTATCTTTCTCTCATATACCAAGCTATTTATGTATATGTTTTCTCTTTAAGTATAGTGGTTTTTTGAGAAAAACAAATAATAATAATAAAAATGACGAAATGTTCAACTCATTTTTAAAACTATTTTTTATTTAGTAAAAAAAAAATAAGATAGATTTTTTATGACAAAAATAAAAATTTGGACGGTGCTAAAAGATTTATTATTTGAAAATTAGGCGTGACACGCTATTAAGAATTTAATTACTTTTTGAAACGATGGGCTGATTTGATTTATTTGAATCTTAAAAATCATAAGTCCATCTATTCTTTTTTAATAAAGTTCTATTTTTTTGTACACGAACTTTGATTTATTCACTGTCAGAAAATGATCCTCACTCAGAACCTTATATCGAATGCTTCAAAAGTAATCAAACAAAGTCAAGTAACCTATCTAAAATATCGATGAGATGAGTACATATTTGAATTCATCAATAATAATTGACTTGGACTTTTACATCAAATGTTGAAAATTACAGTGTATGCTGTATAGCTTATTCTTGGTATTTTGGTACTTTAAGTGTTGTATTGGATATGTCTTCTGTATGAATTTAACTAATTTAAAATCAATTTATATTAAAACATTGAATTAATATATATATTTAGAGCTATCTTTATATTACAAACTTTAAAGAAAACAATTTAAGTATATTTATTGGTTTGAATTTATTATAGGATAAAATATAACATAGGTACAAAAACAATGCTAAATACAGGTACGTGGTTAACTATAATTGAGATGACTAAAAATTTAAAGTACTTATCCGGTCTTAAAAAATTTGATTAATTTCTGTGTTGACATTTATTTTGTTTGTTTTACTAAAATAAAAATAATTTTTTTTTTTATGGTTAATAAATATTTAATTTCCAGTTCGCCAGTCGTGGTAGGTTAATTACTATAAGTGTGATAATCATTTATCGTGTTCGAAAGAAAGAAAACAGAGAGAACAATAGGGAATATTTGTTCTAAAACCAAACAAACAAACGTAATACACTAATACCATTAAATAAACAACTATATTAATTAATCTAATTCCTCGACAACAGTCTTGTGTTTGGTTAATATACATTAATTTAACTAAAATACTAATAGGTACTTATATTGTGTTACATTGTGTGCATCATATTATGTAACATAATATAGTATGTGTAATATAATAAAATACAATGATGCAAATTATAATATATCATCCTCTGCAACTTTCTGATAACAATAAAAAAAGCATACCAAACGGGTATTTCATTTTTAGAGACATTACACACGAAAAATGCAATTCAGTGAATAATTCTAAACTGAACAATTTAAATTGAAAGTGCTATAGATATATGACAAATTTATCGTCATACTTCGTTATTATTATATAATTCGATTCAAATTTAGTTAAGTATATTTATTTTAAATTACAAAATTTTTATTAATAGAAACAAATCATTAATTCTTATGTTTAATTGCATAATATTATTATGTATTTTCGTTATTTGTAAGGAATATTCAAAAATTGTTTTTTATTATTATACGTCAGTTGTCCAACACAACAAATATAACAATATTATACCAATATGACAAAAACGGAATATCTCAGAATTTAATATGTAATGAAAAAATGTCTTAAAACGGAGTATAATATCATATACGTCAGTTATATATAATATTATAGATAAATTAATAAGCCTCAGTTTCTAGAGAGCACAATAGAAGACCCGGATTAAATTATAAACTTGAACTCTATAGACAATTCGAATGCTTTTCAAACTTTAAGACTCCAAGATTACGAATCTCTATTATATTATAGTTGTATATTTCTTGTATTATACTCTTCCTACATCTAAAAGTAATATGATAAAAACATTGATTGCAATAACGTTATCACCGAGGGAATTGCCTTCCCTACATGTTTTGTTCAATAATACCATAAAAAAATTGATACTTCATTATTCATCAATATTTCCACAAATAAACACGATGTATTAAGATAATTTAAATTATTTGATTAAACACAATGTTATTTTTTCGTGCGAAACGATTTTTACTTTGTCATTAAAAATAATATTTCGAATGCATATTTTGCCATAAAATTATGTAACTTTCAAATAACACATTTAATATAATATCATGCAGTCGAACAACATATTCCTTGTATTTATATTTTCTCATTATTTTTTTTTCCATACGGTATTATTGTAGTATTATCTAATAAGTATAGAATATAGTCATATACCTATGAAAACAATTTAACATATAATAAAAGAATATATATTTTTTAAGTCCATCTATTTAATGTGAAGTCATTTTTAAAATGTTTTTCTCTTTGCTACATTAGTGATTTCTTTCGGGCTCCACTATTATAATTAACATTTTAAAATTACAAATAACTGCAGTTAGATACTACTTTGACGTCACTGCAAGACTAGCATTGGACAAGACTTATGTTGAATAATTTTATGCATGGCAACTATATGGATAATATATGTTTTTGAAATATGGATTTAAAATGTTATTCTTAAAACAAATCGTATACACCGTTGATGTAATTTCATACATAATATACATAAAAAGTACAATTAGATTTTCAATTTATTTTTATCGTTTCGACATGGATTCTTTTTCTGTTGTTTTTGCGGCTAATGTTCGTGCGATCTTAACCATCATAAATCATTGGGTGAGTATAATATAGTATACATTTTATCCGCAGAAACTAAAACGCATAAGACTACATTCCACGCAATAATAATTTGATCCCACTGTGATTTGGTATAATTTTCTTTAAAATAAATTAGTCAGCCACGAGCCCATGAAACTATTATTTTTTTAATCTACGAAAAAGTATAAGTTTAAATCCTATTTATCTTCATTAAACAATAAATCCCTGGTCGGTTTATGGGTAAGTAAGCAGGTATAGGTAGTTATTTCGTTAAACTAATTAGCCCACCATTGCTTTATAAAGCGTATAAAATTTAAATTGTAAAACAATCGTCGAAATAGTAATTATAATATCTGTTGTTTTGTACGCAAACCGTTTTAAATAACAATTCGGGCGTGGATTAGGTAGGTAGTTAGGTGCATATAGGCGTGTCTGGAAATTGAAAAAATTTCATTTATAGACGCGTCGTTAGATAAATACAATAATATGTCACGGACCGGCGATAATGATACCTTAAATGTATGACCCTTTTTTTCACGAAACCATATTTTATTTGCATCCACCTACTTGAATATGGTATGCACGCACGCATATATGGCCGCAAGTCGAAATATTATCGTAAAATAATATATTTTCTTTGTATAAGTGTAGAACCGTAGAGGCTATAACACGAAAGTACAAACATGTTATGGTATATTATAGGTGATAAGGTATAAATATTATGTATATCCTATACAGAGTGATTGGATAAACACTCGTTGATTTTGAACCATCAACATTTATGAACATAGTATCAGCTTATCAATGTACAGTTAAAATGGTTATGGGCAAATTGAAAAAAAATTCTAAATATTTGAAAATATGATATTAAAAATACATAATATTATATATATTAAGAATATACTTATATCTTATCATATATTTAACGATTTCAAAAAGCATTTTTTGGCTGGATGCAGACGAAAACGCTGATAGAAAAAAAATTAAATAATCTGATCATTGAAATATAAACTCGGTTACACAAGTATGCTTATATATTATATTTTGAATTTTCATCCGATTTATTATGAATTTAAACGCACGAGGAAATGACAAATGTATCATACAATATTAAATTGTTAACGATCGTAGATTAGATATAAATATTTTAGAATTTCTTACTCGGAAAACATTTTTTACCTGAGCTTGTGAATTTTTTATGAACCTAGTAAATAAATTTTAAACACAAAAAAGACGGTAGGTACTCCAACATTTTCATTTTTTCTACAGCTACATCTACATTATGTTTTCCCGTTTAAACTTTTTCTATGTGCTTAACAAGCAGAATGCTTCATACGTATACATTATAATTTGACGAGCTCTAAGACTTCAAAGGTTTTAAAAGGGCTTGTTCTTAACCAAACCTTCTCGATACGGTCCGCACTTTACAAACATATTACGATATTGGCGGAACACTCTTTCTGAGGGTTTACCAAAGGTTTGCCATATTAGTTTATTTATTTAGTGCAAAATCGCGTTGAAGGTCATGAAACGCAATTCGTCGTGAAAACCCGGCCAATTAAATTAGTCACTACCTATAGTAGATGCGTTATAAATTTATAATGTGTACCAGACCCGCTTCACGTTACACGATGGAGATCGAAAAGGTCAATATATATGTATATATATATAATCAAACATTCTGCCCGCCATATTAGCACGACGAGCCTGTTCGACGTCACATATTAATATCAGTAATTATATGTACCCCTATATCGTTATTATAACCGTATATTAGGTAATATTATAATTATAAGGCACATAATATTAGGTGCAATGCATCATTGGCCGAACGAATGAAATAATATAATGGACAAAGTAATATTTTTATTGAGCTATTTTACTGTTGTATTTTATATTTTAATTAAAGATACGAGTTAGTATTTTTTAACAAACCATAATTTTTTACAGTTTTATTTTATATTTTAAATTAATGATAGGAGTTTTTACTTTTTAACCAATCTTAATTTTCTTATTTTATATTTTGATTAAAGATACGAGTTTACCTAACTCAAAATCAGCCAACGTAAGTAACATAATGAGTAAAATATGAGTGATAAAAATTAATGCAAAAACGTAGTTTAGATAAAATGAACATATAGGATTCATCAAAATCGCTGTTCATTGAGTTAATGAGCTACTCTAAGGTGCATAGCCCAAAAAAATATCAGTAAGTAGGTAACATTTCATTTTTAGGTAACAATTAATTTACACCCAAAAAAGTTTTTAAAGGAAGTAGATGGTAAACATTCTCTAAAAACTATAAGCAATGAAAGCAGGATAAAATTAAATAGGAAATTATTATAACTTCCATACTATAGGTATCTTATATTTTAAAAAATATCACAATTATTCTTAAGTATCTAATAACTCAAAATCAGCCAACGTATAGTTTTTCGGATTGTTGGACCTAATCACTGCGTGAACTTGCCCCCCCCCGACTTTGTTTTTTGATTTCTAAGTTTTCTGATAATTTACAAATTTGGGAATTGAATTTACAATTATTTACAATTTGTCCGGAAGCGATCAGATGGATTGCGGGGGGCTACGTGAACTTGGCCCCCCAAAACTTATTTTTAACTTAACGGCCGAGGGGGGTGTTTAAAAATTCAGGTATTGAATTTACAATTATTTACAATTAATTTACAATTGTTTGCAACAAATTTTAAAAGTTTTGCACTAAGTTGGGGGCCAACTTCATGTCGTGGACATGGTAGGTAATTATTATATTGAACGTAGTGTGATCCTTACCGATAGAGTTGACGATTTTGCGCGTGAGAGTGTGCGTGAACCTCTCCGAGGAGATCATCATGTCGGCTATATGGCTGGCCACCATCGAGAACACCCACATGGCTAGGTACGGCAGTGATGAGTACGTTCCGTTCTGACAAAAAACAACAAATGCATGGTCATTCTTATCGATTGCCAACTGGAGTGGTAGTACTTTACAGGTATAGATGAATCAATAAAAAAACGATTATAAATGAAATAACCCTCCCACAGGCATCATAATATATAGCCATTGTGTCACATAATGTTATATATTATGTAACATTATAATATTATAGGTATACAGTGCAGTACCTATATGCACACAACATGTACATTTAATAATCTAGAGAGTTATAAAATAGTCTTATATATAGTTTTATATACTTACAGCTTTTATATTGAAGTGCAACACTTGTTTCATGAAAGTCGGCAGCTCAGTCATGAGCGTTTCGTATCCGTAATTTTGACCCATGTGAGCGACCAATATGGCCCAGAACGGAGCCGACTTTAATATGCTTCTCCACGGCACGGGGGGAGACTAGAAAATAAAAACAACAAGTTCAGAGAAAGGGGATTGCGTTTCTGAAAGTTCCGCCGAACAATAACGTATTATTATTATTATATGTATAGCTATATCGTGTTGTAGCATTCGTAGCTCGCGAACAGATTGGCCAAAAACCCATCGCCCGAGACGTTCCATTTCGATTGCATATTATTATAATATACGAAATACAATAATAAAACCGCACACTTGCGCCTGACTATTGTTCGTGCGTAGCCGCTAAGTAAGAACAGTTTTGTTTTTAGGTTTTTGAACTACAGGTAAAATAAATAGATTGAATTTTTTTGTATACTGTTATAATTCAAAAATGTTTAAATAATGAGTAATAGGTATGAACTTTACTAAATACTATGAGCTAAGTTAGGTACCCATTTTCTTTGATAGCAAAAAAATATGTAATATGTAAAATAATGTAATCATAAAAGTTTACACAAATAGTTGTTATTTCCAGATTAAGTTGTATTTAGTCTTACGGAACACAATATACATAATATTCCCGAGGTATAATATGTTATTTATTTTAGAAATAAATTATAGTATTTTATTTCGTTTTCATTTTAAGGCACACGCTTTTTTATATATCTAATGTATACCAATGTATATCAATTAATAGTTTAATTAACGTCGTAAAGAACTTTGAATAACACATTTCTGTATAAATGAAAAAAATCTCAAAGAAATATTTTATGTTGAAAATTTTGCATAATAATTACATAACAGCAAAAAATAAATAACAAATTATATTAAATGCAAATAAAATGTTAATCATACAGACATCATGAGAAATGTTGAGATAATAAATACGTTAAAATGTAAATTGTTTATAATTTTTCTTTGACGATGAAACCTATAACTTTTTCCATTAATATTTCTCTTCATCAAAAGTTATTACTGAAGTTATTTTTTTTAAATTCAAGTGAAAAATAGTTAGTAAATATAGTTACATAGCTTTCTCTTTCAATGGGCATATTATTATAATCTGCTAAAACAAAATATATTTAATAATTTATACAACCATATTTTTTTTTTATGTATAATATAAAATAATACTTTACAAGGTATTTTTTCGTTTCAAGAGTCTTCGTTTAGCTCTCGAGGACTTATTTTTTTTTCTCTATAAGACATTATTCATATTAATCGTATACGAGTAGGTATACGACGAATATCGTTATGCCACTCGTAATGTAAAAGATTATACAATCAAATGTGAAAAATAACGATAGCTTAAAATTTTTATTTTAATCCATAAATTATAAATTATCATCAAGCATTGAACCAATACCAAAAACGATAATAGCAGAAAACAGTTGAATAAATAATCAGTGGAAATTCAAAACAAGTAATATCAAAATTAATTTTTTGTTGATGTAAGGGTTTATCATATTTTAAAAATGTGTAACATTAAGCGAATAAATATTTTTTTTTAATGAAGACACTTGCGAATTAGATGTATAAACTGTAGTAAGAAAATATTTTTGGTGAATTTAGTCGAAAGAAGTTTTTTTCGTATTTTATTAGTATATAAATTACTAGGAAAAAAATAAAATGGATAAAATAAATATTAAACGCTAACACACGAACGTACGTATTTGTATATAATACACGTAACATAATTTCTTATTCTGAACGTACCTTACTAATTTGTTTAAAAACCCTCGAAAATTTATCTATATTCAAAATAATAGCGTTTTGTGATAGGTCATATTGTTTCAATCAATTACTGTTCAGCATAATTCAATGGGCTCTGAACTTCCTTTCAGCCCATCAAACTGCCAGCGGTAGTTGGTTTTGTGGCGCACGGAAAATAATAATAATTATGACGAGTAATTTAATTTAAAACAATTTCAATAAAAACGAATTACTTCCAATAAAGATAAATAAATTGCATATCTCGCGCAAGTGAGGAATTTGTCAATAAGAAATAACTGGCTGTAATTCACTTAACGAACCGTACATTATGTTTTCATGTCAAATAAAAATAGTTATATGTTTTGTCATGTTTCCAAATATGTATTATGTAAATTCCGAATTGGATGATTGATTTATAGGCTGAAATGCAATTTATTAGTTATTATATATTGATTTGTAGTTATATTAAAAAATTATCATCAATTAATATAAAATCTTGACAAATTGTATTGATAACTAAAATCTAAACATTTTTATACTCAATATAATATTTTTATGATAAATGGATAAATGAAAATGTTATTCGTTTCACATTTTTTTAGGAACTCCATATTATATTTTTAATGAATTTAAAAAATAACTATTTTGTTGGATTTTTTTATTGATTAACCTGCTGTGGCAATATAAGCCATTGGGTGGTCATTTTATAGTAGTTTTTTTTAACTGTGAGTGAGGGTACGATTAGTTTGAAACAAGTGTATGTGCGATAAGGTTTTTTGCTACCAAGAACCCGGGTGGTCACCCATCCGGGAACTAGTAGCAGCGGGTGGTGCGTACCTATACTAAATCACGTCTCATGAATGATTGCATCAATTGCGCCACACCAAGACACAACACCAACTATTTAAAATATTATAGAAGCTATAAAAAAGTGACAAAATTGTTAGGTAGAGAACTGTCAATTAAAACTTGTAAATATGACTTCCACCTCCAGGCATTGTTTATTTCTTTATGTCCTAAAAACCTTTCTAAACGGAGAATAGTTTTATTAATTAGTGTTATTGTAAGACTGAATACATATTTTGGAAAATTATGAACCAAGGCGAGTATTTTATTTTTGCGTATTGAACAAAATATAATAAGTAAAACATAAAACGTTAAAAAAAAACGATATACAATATTCTTATGAGTTACTTTGAGCACATTGAGTGAGAAACTTCAAGCTCGTGACAAATCAAATACATCAATAAAACCAATTTTATTATACACCAAAAAGTTACTGTTTTTTTTTGTGCTCGATCATATTATTAAACATACGATACTTTATAAACATAAATATTATATTATACAGTCTTTAAACCCATTTGATTTCATTTGAAACGATAAAATATATTACACTAATTTTGTAATTTGACGTGAATTAATTATAATATATGTCTGCTATTGAATTATTACGTTATTATTTTTTTTGACCAAATGTCAAGAGCCAAAAAAATACGGCGGGTGTAAACATTTAACTAAAATAGCAAACACAGAAATATGCTCACTGAACGAATAATGTGGTTTGCACATAATTAATATCGTGTCAAATACGATGTAAATCTCGTAATCTAATACGTCATTAATAATAATAGGTTATAATAATAACGATAAAGACAATTTGTTCACAGCAGAATATACATATATAATGACTTGTCCTGGGTCATTCATTATCGCCTAGTCGGAACCACAGAAGCAATGAGTATGAGTGTATGCAAATTGAAAAATAGTTTCGTTTTGTGATATTGGAAAATAGTTTCGTTCTACGAAAGGATTTTTCAAAATTCGACCCCTAAAGGGGTTAAAAGGTTTATATAATATAAAGAAGAAAAATTGTTCGTTTGATCGGTTTAATTTCTTGAACTATTTAATTGATCTTAATTTCTTTTTACCATCAGAAAACTAAACAATCACATGAATCTATAGGCTATATTTTATCTTGATAAGTGGCTCTTAATTTTTTTTATTGAAAATTTGAGATTTTTATAATAAATAAAATAAATGTAATAATAATATCAATTATATGTTTGTTAATTATATGGTTGCTATTACTTATACACTTTAGTATGAATAAATAAGAAATAATAGCAATTTGTTATTAGGTATCAATTTTAAAAATCTTATCACCTTTTCATTTCTAAAATCATAGGCACAACTAGATCTTTAAAACGAGGGGTGCTAAATCTGTGAATACATCACATGGCCGTGGGGGGGCAAAGCCGGGTGACACACCGGGACACCCCCCTACACATAGACCAACTTTAATCGATACATCAAAACTTTAAAAAATATATTAAGACTTTTTACAAAAATAAAAAAATTAACAACATTTATACTACTCTTTTTTTACTACAATTTCAGAAACATATTGTAACATTTTAATTTCATAATCATGTTAAATAAATAATAATTTATACATTTGAAATCAGCAATATTTATTCAAAATAGTTTAGGCGTTTATCTGATTGAATAAATCTTTTTCAATATCCAGCAAAGATAAATAACAAATTATATTATACGACCAAACAGTTATAAATTTTTTCAGGAAATTTCCTATCATTTAAAAACATAAAATGCAATAAAATATTATGATTGAATACACTTTTAGTCCTTTATTTTAAATTACTGTGTTAAATATCATTTATGGAGATTCAGATAGGGTAAATACACAGGAAATTTTGATCATGAATAGCCGGGTATAAACAACGAATTAAACAAAAATTTTGAATCATATAGAGTCGGTATTTTTAACGGTCGACGAAGTGCACGGGGATCAGCTAGTCGTAACTATACATAATATTATATATTGCCACATAATACTATTTTATAATAATATAACATCTAACAAAATACGTACATATATCTATCTATCTATCTATCTATATATATATTATATACGATCGCTATGCACATTATATATTATAATATTATATCGTTATATTATATCACAATACCAGCTATACAGTATAATATGTAACATTGGACAGTATTTGGATGGAATAATATTATATTGTGTAATGTTATTAATTATAATATTGCCGGAAAGCCGACGACCATGCTCTGCGAGTAAATAATACCTTTGTCCAATAGAATTTTAATTAGTTATTATTTACACGTCGGTTCTTGTGTTCAGCGTGTACGGTATTGACACGAGTTTTATAAATATACCACAACCACCCAGAATGGACAGGTTAGGATGTTTGGTGGGGCGTTGGGGGGAGGGGGTTAGTGTTCAATACAAGGGCCTAAAGTACTTTGTAATGTGTGTTTTGTATATTTTATCATTTGAAAACTCATAAATTCCGGCCGTTTAATTGTTATTACCGTTCTACCGCGCACGCCAAAATAGTTGTAATACACTCACAGACACACCAGCAGCTCCCCAAACGGAACTAATAATATATTTCCTCTCGTCATGCGGTATGGTGGGATGAGATTCGGGGTCCTCATGCACAAGCCACAAAAATGCGACGGACCACAGGGTGCCGATTGCACCGAACACGTAGAATATCGATGGCCATCCTCCGGCAAATCCATACTCTGAGAGCACGCCACTCAGTGGCATGGAAATCACTGTGCCGAATTGTGCCCCTGTGACAAAAAAAAAAAAATTATTTGATGTTATAATACTGTTGGCCCTATAATTTAATTCCAGAATTAGTTTAACTAGTTTCGTGAGGATTTAAATATTTTGTGATTAGGTACCTTTACTAAAATTCGTTACACTTAGATAAATGTTCATTAATCAATGTATTATTTCTTAAAGCTGGATAAAATAATAAATAAATAAATCAAACATTGTAGGTAAACATTTCCTCTATACCAACACTATAATAGGTTCGATATAATGTATCGTGATAATCTTCTGCATGAAGTCGCATCCGTTTCGAAAAATAAATCAAACATAAAAATTATAAATTTACCAAAGCACGCATATAGTAGGTATACACTATACACCTATTCAATATAGAGTTCGTTAGTTGAATAAGTATTAAAGCATAACAACCCATATACTTGGGATTAAACGAACACGAGTTAAATATATGCTCAAGCTAATCGGGATGACTCAGCAGGATATTTCAATGTGTCACGTTAATGAGTTTAACTCTTTTAGGGATTAAGTTATAATGTAAAAGTTAAAAAAGAAAAAAAAACGAGAATAACAACCATATTATACTTTTAAAGGTATCTACTAACGTTTGTAACGAGATCACCTACAAGTATCCATTGTTGTTTCACGCGTTTCAAAAATGTCATTTTCTTTTTATTATCATTAATGTTTTTTTAATATAAAAAATAATACAAATTCTGTTAAAGAAAATATTTTTATAGAAGCTTTTATAAATAGTGTAAAAAAAATCTGCAAATCAGAGTTGAAGGTTTATTGTGTTTTTTTCATTTTTACTTAGTAATATGCCTATTAGTATGTAGGCACATATACGGAATTAACGTAGCTACACATATTCTAGAAGTTGTTCGCCAATATTTCATAGATAAGGTGGCGTGCTTGTAATTATGATCTAGGATTTAAGATAAAGTTCAAAAATGTTGAAACCATTTTCTTCCCCAATAACAAAAAAATTATACACACGCGAATAACAATATTATTTAGTTTTACCGAAAATGGCTGTAACAAACCTGCATAAACGAATGCTCCCATTCGGCTTCTCTCGTTCGGAGGGATCCATTTTGCGAGCAAGGCGTGAGTACAAGGAACTATGGGACCCTAGAAAAAAAACAAACAACCATTAGAGTCTATTAGACGTATGAAAAATAAAATACGGTCTATAGTTAGTTAGAGAGTAGGGTAGGTAATATATATATATATATATATATATATATATATATATATATATATATATATATATATATATATATATATATATATATATATATATTATATATACGGTCATTAATCCGTTTTCCTAACCACGCTAAATTTGTACGAACACCATTTTCGAGAAATCTACACCATGCACCACTGAAGCACGATAGCTCGAAATTTAAGGAACGTCTGTGAACCCTAAGTTCTGAAAACGTCAAAAGCAAAAACTAGGTCACGTGTATTTCGTAATAAATGGACGCCCACCCGTCCGCAATTTGTCAACAACTCGGTAATTGAAAAATAAATGATGTTATTAGGTTTGATATCAGAAAATGTTCGGATCGCGAAATAGTATAATCGGTACATATACATATATGTATATATTTATGTAGAAAACCCTACTTAAAAAATTATTGTTGTGTTTAATTTAGTTTTTCGTAAAAATAGAAAAACAATAGCATTTCAATGTGAATATTTTCGTTACAACTGTATATTTGTTGTTTGTCCGATATACAGGAGCAAAAATATAAATTTAAATGTGCACATAAATGTGGGATAAAATAGATGTTTAGGTATGCATGCATTATGATTTCAATCATCCTGCAAAGTTAGGGTAAAAAAGCCGTTAAATTTATCACATTTCAATATTTAAAACCCCCATGGGAAACATTTGGAACCATACACACCCTCTAGATCTTCTGCTATGTCCTACTCACATCAATTATAGGAAATAGTGAAAAAATCCATCTGACACATATTGCATAAACACGTATGAAAACATTTTCTATGGTTTGAATGTTTTCCATAATTTATAACATTTCGTATCCAATCGAGTAAAAGAATACATTTTTCACAGCGTTTAATATTTTATCCAACCAACTGCTGTTACAGGACGCTGGCTCCCGCGGCCACTCTTGGGATTCTAAAAATGTGTATATGTATGTGTACCTATATATATATATATATATATATATATATTCTTCCACCCACAAAAAAATAAATACATAAAAAATCATGTATAAAAACAACGTAAACCGAATTTAATATTTATAGAACAGAGGCAGATAGACGTAGATGTTAGGTACATATTATTATTATTATTATAACACAATAAGATTTCCACCTAGGTATTCAAATTTTTACCACGTCTGGTATCTAGTACTTTATGTTTGGATTACGTTTTAAACATGATATTGTGAATTTTTTTGGCATCATTTTTAAATCTAACTACCATCATAATCTGTTAGGGAAAAGTATAAAATATCATATCGTCGTTTTTGCAACGAAACTTACTTCTCCAAGTCCCTGAATGAAACGTATGGTGATCAGGGAAAAAATGCCAAAGTTGGCAGACAACGGCACCAAGAAGCCGAACACCGAATTTATGAGCATACCGACGCCAAGGAAATATTTGGCGCCATACTTCTTCGACAGAATCCCAAATGGTATCTGCGTTATGACGTAGCCGTAGAAGAACGAACTGAGTACATAGCCCTGTTGGGACGTGCTCCACAAGAATGATCCTTCGTTGGACATGCTCTGAAATAATACACTCATCGTTATAAACTGTATGCATTTGTAAAAAAAAAATGATATTATGGATAAATGCATTGCCATAATCGTTTACGAATGTGGTTTAAAAAAAAAGTGAGTTATTATTAAATGCTGTACACGACGAATCGCAGAAGAATTCTAAAGGTGATTGTAGTTTACAAAAAATATTTTTTTAGTTGTTAACTTACTATATATTGCTACTTAAACGAACAATAAAAAAAAAATAAAAAATACGAGATAAGTTTATATAGCTTCGTAGGTATTATTATGATACAAATTATCAAATATCTTTGAATGGTATATTAGTACTTAGTATAGTTAAATAAAAAAAAATCATTAACCATATTTAATTATGAATAATAAGTATAAAACGTGAAAACACTACTTTCGTGGTATTATTTAAAAAGGAATTTAAATTTTTTTTATGATATATGATATTATTTGGCTAATGTATTGTATTAATTTACAAGTACAAATAAAATTATGTATAATATACGTAAAGCAATTAATAGGTATATAATAATTAATATCAGATATGAATATTGTAATCAATAATTACTAATTAGTTATTATCTAAGGTCTGTGATAGTTAAAAAAAAAAAAAGTGTTGTTATAAAAACGACTAGTAATTTTCAAATTAAATTTGCGGACTTATTATGCTAATACAATATACATGTCATTGAGTATGAAATAAAATGTAATTTAAAGTTGATTACAGACGTTTTTAACTTTTGTAAAAATGACATTGAATTAATAATTGTGATGCTCATTCGATATTATTAAAGGTCCGAAATATTTTTCAATATATGACGTAGTAGTTATCATTAGTCTAAAATAAAATTACCGATAAACTAGAATAACTGTGGTTAGAAATTTAAATATAGTTCGAAAATATCACGTTAATAATTTATTCGTTCGACGGTGCTTACGGTGAATTATGAACAGTTTTCCACCGCCCTCCACAGGATTTTTGTTAATATAATTTTTCATCGGTAAAACTTTTTCGACATTTATTAAAAATTGTGTAGGATTTTATATTTTATTTTTCGAATAATTATTTCGTGTGAATCTGTTTGCTGTTCCGTTGCCGGCAGCTGTACTGCACTGTTATAATATTATTAAAAAGACGGGTAAGTCGTGGATGTCGCTCTGCTGTAGGAACAGTAGGTTACAAGTGGGTAATTGAAATGGATGGAATTAAATTTGAATCCAATGATATTATATCATTGTATACGAAAAACGATTCTGAGCGAAGACGGTTTATCTGTTTAGGATATATTATAGATTATTAAAAATTTTCAAATCTTAGATTTAAAAAGAAAAATTTTTATAAATGTTCGTGATTTTTACACATGTTGTCAACATTCAAAATTTGAATGCTTGTAAATAAAAACTGTGACTTTATTTTTCTTTTATTTTTCACCTGCTATTGTAAAAATATGTTAGGATACTTATATTAAATTTTCAAATCTTAGATATAAAAGGAAAATTTTTTATGAATTTCTAGCATAAAATAATTTATGAATTTTCGTGATTTTTACGTATGTTATCAAAATTCAAACTTTGAATGCTTGTAAATAAAAATTGTGACTATGAATTTATTTTATTTTTCAACTGCTGTTGTTAAAATGTGTCAGAAGCCTTGTATTCAATTTTCAAACTTTTCTACCAAACAAATAAATTTTTATCGATATTTATACAAAAAAAAAAACTAAAAAAGTTGAACAATTAAAATGTCAGTAAACAGCTCAAAACAAATCTAAATATTTTGAAAATTTTATCAAATATAGAAAATGCCTTTATAAACATTCAGTCAAAATTTCAAGTATCTGCGGTCATTTGTTTTAGAGTTCCAATGTTGTAAATATTTAAATTTCAAATGCTCATAAAAATGTAATTTAAATTTCTGGTAGACTTTTTATTTGTGATAAAGATTGAAAAACTTTTAAGGAATATTTTATTAAAATTAAATTTTCAAATCTTAGATTTAAAAAGAAATTTTTTTTTGAATTTCTAGCTTAAAATAATTTGTGAATTCTTGTGATTTTTACGTATTTTGTGAAAATTCAAACTTTTAATGCTTATAAAAAAAATTTGTCACTATGAATTTCTTTTATTTTTCAACTGCTATTGTAACAATATGTTAAGAGCCTTGTATTAAATTTTCAAGCTTTTCTACCGAACAAATAAATTTTTATCGATATTAATTTTAAAAGAACTAATAATTATCGAAAATTTCAAATGGCTATGAATAGTTCAACTTAAATCGAAAATGTTTGAAAATTGCATGGTGAATAGAATATACTTATATAAACATTCGGTGAAAATTTCATGTATCTGGTCATTTGTTTTAAAGTTACATCAAAAACCAAAATCGATTTTGTCAAAAAATTAGTGTGCGTAAAATGTCCCGTTTTTCCCTTAATTTTTAGTTTGTTTTTCTCGATTATTTAGAAAAGTATTAAGAATTTTTCACTTTTGACCCCCCAAAGTACCATCTAGATTCACATTCTGATCGAACGAGTCACTGAAGTCAAAAATCAAAGCATTTTTACTGCCCCAAAACGTGATGACATAAAAAAAAAGAACATACACATCATGATAAAATCAATACATTCATCGCTCCGCTCAGAATCTAAAACAGAGGGATACCTACAGAATTAGTTTTCGACGGTGAATATTTTAAGCGACGATAACAGCAATAATAATGCTTTCTTCCAACTTTTTCGTGTTATTCAAATTTAATTTTGAGACTCGATATAGGGTTCTTAGTGAAATCGAATTTCATTGATATCTCGTTTAGTGTCTCAAATAATCAGAAATTTCTCGTCGGTTTCGAAATGTACAGTTTTGCTAATTTCAGTAGGCATCACAAGTTTGAAAATATCATTATGATAATTTTTTTTTTTTTATCAATATGATAATGTGATTGTCAAAACTGTATTTAAGTCATAGGCCTTTATAATATGCTACTAGACAAGAACTTTAATATGGCGGTCTACTCACGTGTACGGTTGTGTTCCCGATGGGCGTGTAGTAACCCTCACATTCGTCGTCCGGAATGGTCGGGTCCCTTTCCAGCGCCGTCTGATTGACCATGGCCACTATGGCCACGGACATGTTAGTCCTCATTATGTAAGCGTTGGCCATGCCGAGGAACAACATGAACGTAACGATGTGACGGGAACCGATCCATGCTAAAAACGAAACAAAAAAACAGAAAAAAAATCGTAAGCGAGTTTGTATAATATGGTATAGGTAGGTACCTAAAGTATGTGTCACCGCAACGGTAATATATTATAAATCACGACATGTAGAGGAATATGCGTTCGTAAAATCTTTTTTTCTCAACATCACATTTTCCATTTTCGGTAGCAGCTATATACTTCTAACGGTAATAATATAACGCGTAATACATCGTATAACTCACGGCAAGAATCGACAGATTTTATATTATGTCATGTATGAAAAATATCCAATCAAAATGGCTAATTCGATACGATTAATGTAATAAGAAAAACGTTAAAATGTTAATCCCATCACGCTAAGTAATAATATACAACATTACGCTGCGTTAGGTAAGTTCGTGCTTTGAAAATTTGTGAAAGCTGAACATACCCTTAACAATAATGCATTGTTTTGTTAAATCGAAAAAAGGTAAAAACTTTTTGGTTGTTTTTTTAGTCGAAAGAAGCTAATAAGCCGTTATCGGTTAAACATTAGTAATATTCAAATTAAACTAACCATTGTAATTAAATATGTTTTATTTGATCAATGTTTTATTGTATGATATACATTTTGAGATTTATTGCCATAAACTTGCATCGTACACACGTATCTTCAAACTAATAACAAATATTGTACCTACCTACTTATCTGGATAAATCTACAGTATTTACTTAAAGTATTATTGCATTGTAGAAACCTTAAAATGTTTGAATGATCTATTATTGTCTTAAATTCAAATATCTATTTTAAATACATTTTACATTTTAAGTCATATCCTTACTTTTTAGTCTAGAAACAAATATTGATCGGTACCTTTCTCGACACAATTCATAAAATGTCGTGGTTTTTGTCGCTCCAATGATAAGATAAGTTATGATAATGTAGGTGTTTATAAAGTTGCGAAAATTTAGTTGAAATGCTTAGGGAGCACAATATCAAATATGGTCACTATAAACTTTTGACGAAAATTAATTATATACTGATTAGTGATTAATAAACTTGTAATAACATGTAATATGTTGGCACATTTTAAAATATAATAAATGAAAAAAAAAGTATATACTGTATATCATTGCTACAAGACACTCCCTTCTATTATTGTAATAAATATGTACCTATAAAGTTAAATAAGCGCTAAGTGGTTTTAAAATGTCAGTATCATCTATAAACACAGAACGAGAAATATTTTGGCCCAATCAGCAGGCCAAGCATATTCAAATTTTATGATAATTTTCGTGTTAAAAACTATAATATATGAATCCGAAACAGATCCAGAACAAAGCTCTGGGAGGGGCCAATGATTTTTTCCCCTTCAATTATACTTTTGACATCGCAATAATTTTAAATTCATATACAGAAACTGATATTTTTACATTTTAATACATCACCAAGAAATTGTGCAATCACTTCTCATCAATAATTGTCAGATTATTACTTGAGCTAATTGTTTAATCCACCTAATATTATGATCATTTGGCTTATAAATGTTTGCTTTTAGTGATCCAAGTCATTAATATTATTAACAACACAGATTTTTCTTTGAACAAAAATTGTTACATTTTAATAAATAAAAATACGTTTCGCAAACAGAAATACGAATTTAAATTCGATTGAAGTAACATGTTGAATGTAATATTTCTATTATTTGCCAACACATAATATTGAATCATATAAATACATAAATTCACCGAAGCAGTTAAGCTGTGCATATATGCTAATACTTAATACCCAAATTCAAAACTATATAGTCCTGCACAGTAGTTAAATCGCTAAACACTCGGTAATCTGTTATTTATTATTGTTGACTACTTACCTATATTATTGTGAGTATTTTAGTGTTTCTATGTATAAACAATATGAATAATTTTCATTTAACCGGGGCGCAATATTTTTTCGCCCGATTTGTAAGAAATCACCACAAAAATATTGTTGGCACACTTATGATATTATTATAAATTATATAGTAGTTTAAAAAAGCTTAATACGTAACACGTAATAGAGTAAAAAAAAAACAGTCTATGATATAATGTAAAATTATGACGATCGGATCCATATTTTATGTCGTCGGTATAGATATTATAATGTTTTTAATCCAAAAATTTTTCACCTCGAAGATTAACCTAACCGATCGATTTGTGGAAACACGATCCTCCGTTCATTTGAATTTTGTTGCGGTTGTATCTATTACCCGCGGGATAATGATGACTGTTTTAACATGGTCGCGATTTTCATAATATTTAGTTACACGTATATTATTATATACCTACCGACAATTTATTATTAATAGGTACGTTGTATCGTCCACCGCATCACCCATTAGGCTTAATGGTGCAGATTATTATATTATGTTTATTACTTCTGTAATAAAATCTGGACAACGCACACGTAATATAATAATATGTGGGCCGTTCGAAAATTAATTTTACTCTGTTTACGCGTACTGCGTGTACATCAATACAGCTATAAAGCAATGTACAAAGCAACTGCAGTTAACATGAAAAATTAACATTCTAGGCACATATTATATAACTAATTGATTAGGTACATCAATTAATTGTGTCGACTGTACATCAAAGGGGCATGCGTGTTATTTTCACCCAACTCGCAAACACAACTAAAGTTATAATGGCAAGCAATTGTCTGATTAATACTTTTATGCAAAAAATAATATGATACAATACGGCAATTTTATTTATTTATCAAAGTTTAGTGTACATGAGGAGGTTTTGCGCGTCTATATTGTTTAACACTATTTTGATTTCAGCGTTATAATCTTACTCGTTATTAGTCCGCAGACTCTATCAATTTCGACTCAAACAACGCCAATTGTTTGGACATACATAACTATAGAGGACACTTAAAAATGTTTAAGAAATGTTAAGGTGCTGGAAGAGATAAGTCGCGTAATGAATTGCCTAGCTAAATGTAGTGAAATTAATTTTATTCCGGTCTACCGGAATATTTGGCTGGAGCTCAAAAATGTAATCTGCTTAACGTGATGGTATACGTGGGATGATAAATCGACATTTATTTATTTATTTTTTACTTTACGAAACAGAACGGAACAAAAAATCGAGAGATTTATTAAACATCTTTCTTCGTTCGTCTGCTGTATTATTATGCTGAATCATGTTTCAAAACGTATACCAATAAGCTATGAAAATAAATTTCGACAATAGTAGTATTATGTATATATATATATACAGGGTGATTCTTTTATCAAACAACACTTATATGGTGTCTGTGTGTAAATACCACCTAACATACACCCATAACACACAAACACTACCCAAAACCACCCAACTTTGGGAGGCTATATTTTGTAAACGGATTAACGAAAAATGAAAATTTAAATGTGAAAATTCATTGAAAAATAGCCTTTTAAATTTATGAAATTTTAAGTAGGTATAGGTTGTCATTTGAAAATCAAAAGTTGATAATGGTTAACCTGATAAATATAAGGGTGAAAATATTTAAAAATATATAGTTCTAGAACAAGATGGTTCTAAAATTTTGAAAAAAAAAAATTTGAAAAAAGTCAATAGTTTTTGAAATAATGAGTGTTGTTTGATAAAAGAATCACCCTGTATATATATATATATATATATATACACTACGCAACAATCTAACTAAAAAAAAAATTCCATCTCATATTTACCTAAATAATACGTTGGACAGTCTAATGATTAAAATGATTAATAATAATAATAAATATTTTGTTAACACAGACTGCTGGCGATGGTTACAAAATTAAAAACAACCAACGACAATAAATACCGAATAAATATATACTTAGTATTATATTTTGTTGTATAATTGTTAAACGAACTTACTAAGATTCGATGATTTTAAACATACATATATAATAAGGAAATAACATTTAGTTTAAAATCCGACAAGATTGAGAAATAATATTATAAATTTAGGTATACATTATATGAAGCGGCGGCGACGACAACGACGACAGACCGTAAATGAACTAAGAATGTGCCTTTATTATTAAAGTTTTAAACGATATTTGCTTAGTCGAGTTGAACTTTGCAGATAATGCCATCAGTGTAAGTATAAAATATATCCCTAACCCAACCTGGCCAATTTATATTATAATTATTATTAAATTATATTCGACCGTTTGTACCGTCGTCGACTGACATTTATTAAATATATAGGTAGGTATAGGTACGTACCTATATATATATATATATATAAATCGCATGCGCAAACGGAATTGAAATGATGTAGTGGTATATTATAATATTATTATTATTATTATACATATATAGCTGTTGTTGCATCCACCGGAGGCCGGCGGATATCCGTTATTAATTACAGCTGCAGCGTGGAAATATACGAAGCGGACGTGCGGTTTTCGAGTTTGCCCGGAACCCGGAATACGTGCAACCCGAGTCCCGGACCGAGAACCCGGTATTAGGTCTCGACCTAGGCGTTACTCTAAATGAGCTAAATAAATTTAAGCGATCCCTTTCAATGGCCAGTTATAGTAATTCGTATCATGTACAAAAAATAAATAAAATAATGATGATAAAATCGGATATAGGATTTGGATGGGTCACAGGGGCGAGTGTGTATTGAGTTTAAAAACAACGATTAATCAATGAACAAAGGCAACTGAGTCAGTATAACTCAAAGTTGGTAGAAAGTTTGATTTAAAAAAAATAATAATAATAATAATAACCGTTAGGTAGGTCAGGAAAAATTTATAAAATCGAATTCTATAACACCTATACAGACCTACCACATCGACTGTTCCAATCTATGAGTGTATATTTTTTTCACTATGGAAATATAACTTATATGTAACTTTTTTCAATAATTGATCAATCCTGCTCGACTGAGATTATTAAAAACACACACACACACTTCATTGTTTGATGATTATCAAAAGACAATAATACAATATTATTGTAATGTATCGCGGAGCAATGATTTAAGGTGAAATAGCGTTTAATGACGATGTCCGTGAATCGGGATAGGTACTCATCTGAGTTATATGGCGATCACACCAGCTCTGAGTCTCCCATATTAACGACAAACAACCCCTTAATCCTGTAGGATTAGAAAGCGAGAGATTGGTCAATCGATAATATATGTTATATTATATTATATAATATTAGGTACATGAATTAACGGCGGTACAATAATCTCGGTGATTTGGTGAAAACAACGCATTGTTCATAGATGGTCGCGGTTGTATGTATCATTACCTATATTATAATATTATCTATTGTTATTATTATCATGGAAAGTCGAGGGACCCAAATAAGAGGCCGACAACGATCGCGTTCGACGGTCATATCGGATGTACGACATACATAATATAATAATACACTCAATCGGTACGACTACGACGACCATCATATATTTGTGTACTTAGACCGAGACGGGTTCGACAATCAGAAACCCTTATGGCCTTTGTGTGCGAAGTGGAAACGATGACGACCGAGACGAGGATCGTTTATATATACACACGCGGGTCAACGACAATATTATCTTCGCCCGTCTTATGTTCACAGGCGCGTGTGAGTGTTCTTCATTCTTAGGCAACGACGTTGGATTTTTTTGGGGGGAGGTACACAAGTCCTGTGCTCGACGGCGGCGTGCTGATATCGTAAAACTCGCATAAAAATACGCTCGCTGCAGACTTGCATAAAGATGCAATAACAAAACAGTACTATGAAATAAGTTTACAGATATATATATATATATATTAGGTATACTACACGCGCATCGCATCGTATGGCATCTAGCTATTTTATAATAATATTATATGTGTAATTGTGTTTATTTGTGTATTAAGTAACATAATAATAATAATAATAAAAAAAATAATAATAATAATAATAATAATAATAATAGCTGCGTCGTAAATTTCAAACAATTCAAACATTATCATCGAGATAACAATGTTAACTTAGCCGTCACGCGCAGACATCATATTTTGATTGTAAATATTAAACTACTATAATATTATACTATACCTAAAATACGGTTATAGGTACATACCATCTCCGTACCATATAATATTATATAATGGTATAGTATAAACCTATTTTAACTGATGGCTATAATACCTACCAATAAAGAACCACAATAGTTTGTAGTCCAAAATAGAAACAAATATGTATTTTTTAAGCAGTTCATATGATTATATTATATTTAATATAGGAGTTTTTTTTTTTTTTATCGTAAGTTAATTGACTCATAGGCAGTCTAATAATTCGAATATAATAATCACGAGTAAATTTGAATGATAAATATAATAATGTAGGTACATCTTTACGCAATCGTCATTCGCCATCTAAAACGAAGCTTTTTTTTTAAAATTTAATATTGAGTTGATGCTCGTTCAATAATTATTCCCCGCAATATCATTCTTAAACGAATTACACCAGTGCTTAAAAACAAAATATACCGAAATCCATTGCCCCCGATGGATTAAGCTGGGAGACTAAAAGTAATAACCTCCCACAATAATTAATAACTCATGCGAAACTTAATTGATTTCATTTTTACTCTAATGAAGACTCAATAATTAATAACCATTATAATTTCGCCTTCCATACTCCAATAGATTATTAATTAAACGAAACGTTGACGGTTTAAGTAGTTTATCGTAATAATATTACTAGAACCTCGTGAAAATAATAAATTAAAAACAATCCACGTTATAATCTGTATTATAATTTTATCCCGTCATAAGGTATATATCTAAATATATTGTATAATAGTAGAATATTATTCACATGAAAAATATGATTAAATTATTTAAATTTGATATTTGGTATAATGAAAAACCACATTCACAACGATATTGAGCACTTTCAACGCAAAAGTAAACATTTGAAAAACTTACCAACATATATATATATATGTGTGTGTAATATATAGGTAGGCGAATGTAAATAACTATACTGAATGCATGGTAAAGTAATTTGAATACAGATAATCCAATATCCTCTATGGTAACCAGGTCCCGGCATCATGTGGGTCACAAATTATTGAGCAAAGCAAGAATTCACATTACATGCAACGGTCGATGAGATATAGGTTGATTGTGTAGGATTCAAGAGCAATTCAGTAATTTTATTCTACGCCAATACCAGAGCTAGCGCGTTTTTAAATTAAATATACTGTAATATATAGGTAGGTAATTGTTGTTGTTGTTGTTGTTATTGTAGTAATATGATAAAATAAATATAGTTTCGATATAAACCGATCATATACTACAGCCTGCTATTTACGGCATATATGAATATGTAAATAATATTGACTCAAATGTGTTAGTATACAACGTATTACAATTTTTATTGACCAACTCTGTTTATTTTTGCTCTCTCGAGTTCGAAAATTTTAAAATATTCAACCCCGCTAAAATACTATAATATGTACACATATTATTAGCATTTCCATGCATTACACCCAATAAATAATAAGCATATTACCTAATGCTAAGCATTTCAATAGACTAAGTATATATATATATATTTTTTTTGTCTCCAATGTCACTTAATGCCTATATAGTGACAAAACAGAACTAGGAAATTTGATGTACCTATATGTTTCAGGACGATTTATCGATGGGATTCATTCATTACACAGAGCAGTAAGTCTGGAGAAGGAAAAATCCGACATTTTTATTGGTAAATTTATTGCTGTTTTTTTTTACTATAACGTCATCGTTCTTTATTTATTTTTTTTAAAAACCCGACATTAAATAATTGTTTATGGGTTCCCGCTGACGGACGTATCTCATTGCAGTGTACAGGGAATCTGACTTATAACGGCAAGGTTGACCGAGGTTTAAACAACTAAGTAACCCAGCACCCACCACTCACACAAAAATAAAACTTATTTATGTTTAAAAAATGACAATTTTCTTTATTTTACCACACACCATGTCTTTAGGGGTTTTTTTACGCTCCGATTGAAATACAAAATCAAAGCAAAATATACCATCGCATTTATTGTATATACGCTGCAGTAGTCTTTTATAATTTTTTTTTTCGTATTTCAACCTCGGCAACTAGTGGCAACTATATACGCAAGACTGTCGGAGGTCGTGACAGATTCATTTCGTTTTCGAAAAAAAAAACTGCCACTTCTCTAATTTTATTATTACTAAAACCATGTACAGCTGCAGAAACGAACTGCAGCGGTGGTATGAAAACGGCGGTCTGTATTTTCATCGATAGTTCAATAGAAAAAAAACATACAAACCAGAATTTTGTTATTAAGTGAAACCATGGCTAGCGAACCGAAAATATTTGCGGTGTACAAAACAAATACGCGCTACCATGGAATTTTCTGGTTTAACGCGAACTGTCCGAATGGACGTTGTAGTATATCTTTTTTTTCGAAGAAAACTGCGCTTGCCTCGGAGGCTATAATGACGTTTTTTTACGTCATCGTTCATTTTTCATTTCATTCCGTTTCTTGTTTTTTTTCATTTTTACACCCTAGATATATGTACCTATATTATATATGTATAATATGAACTTACAACTTGTCGCGCGTTTTTATCGGCCTTAATCGTTCCGTCCGTTGATTTTCCAATTAAATTATAGAAACTCAATATTCAACGCCAAGCTCAAGCTCAGCATAGTTTCCAAACAGCGATTCGTGAAGAAGGGTTGCAAGACTACTGGCCATAATTAACTTTATTTTTCTGTTCAGTAACTCATTTCAACCCATAAAGAAGCATAATACACAGTACAAAACCAATCTTTTTTCTTCTATTTCACAAATAGTTTGTGTAATGCTAGAAACAATTTTAAGGACAATAAGACGTGTACACATATTAGGTATTAAATAAAGAAATAACAAGTGGACGAAATGGTCAAAAAAAATAAAAGCTTAAACGTGAATAGTGTAGTTTTTTGAATATCTCATTTACCATTTACGTATAACGCTTTTGACTATCGATCTCCAAAATAATTATACTTCAAAAATATTTAAATAGGATCATTTTTTGAATTATAAAATATTTGATCCCTTACAAATATTTTAAAATCATTATGATAATTATGAAAACCTATATAATATGGCAAATCAATATATTCAAACGTATTTTAATTTTCTAGATAAGTTTTCTTACAACAGTATACATTTCTTATTTTTTTTATAGCCTTCACTCAAACTACATAATGGGTTAATTATCGTTTAAGTATACATTTAGAAATAATATTATATTATTATTGTCGTGCTTTTATAATACTGGCGGTATAATTCGCAATTAAAAAAATGTTTTTTAACACTTTAAGAACGGCTCGGAAAAAAATGTTTGGATTAATTAGCAAATCACTTAAATAATATGATTTAAAATATTATCATACAAAAATGGTTTATGGTCTTTGCTTAATAGTTTATAGCAATAGTTATCGGGATAGCGTGCTCGTAGTATGGTTGAACTATATCCTGCATTATCCATTTTGAGGTAGAAAAGTAATTTTTAAATTTTAATATGCTGTTTATTTTTAAAACTAAATTCTGCGTTTAGCCGAAAAATTATGTATTCGGTACCTAACTACTTATATATTTATGTTTGCATCAAAATATTGTTCACATAATACGTGAGAATATTGAGCTTACAATTAAAGTAAACACCTGCAGGTATAAGAGAGGTAACGAGTATATTGCAGGTGAAAATGATATTTTATTATTATTAAAATGGCAAAAATCAACACCATGTTTATGTATCTTATTAAATAATGTATCTGCACATAATATATAGAGACGCAAATACGTTTACATAAATTTACGTGCATAAACGCGTAGACGATAGACTAACAAAAGCAATTTCAACAACGCGTACATATTGTCGTTGTGAGCAAACTATGTCATCAAAGTTGTAGCATCAAATTTTCTATTTTGATGTTGGCAATAACACAAAATATTTCAATTTAAAAATTAAAAACAATTGAAAACATGCATGTATAGTTTTAAATAGGTAATAGTCAAGCTAAAAACTTTGCATTATACAAACACCAAATTTCTTCAAATAATATAAAATTTTATTAACGAGTGAGAGCAAATTATTTCAATTCAATCGTTTTTTTTGATATCGCTAATAAACGTTTTTATTTACTAATAAAATCCAAAAAAATCATATTAATTACGTGCTTTTGTTTTTTAAGTATATTCAAAAGTACCTACGTGAATTTAAATTATTATTATCTGATTCTTTATTTAACCTTTTTACTGTTTATTATAATATGATATTGTTAATAATACACAACTTAACAACTTCAGATAACACCTCTTTTTGAAAAAAAAAATTTCAATCAGGAAAAGTATTTCACATAATACTAAAAATCAATATTAAAAATCTTTAATATAGCAAACTATCTATATATAATTCAAAATACACAATAAAAATTGTGTTAAAAAATACTATGGCAATATAAGTAGATTTAGCAAAATATTAGTTAAAACGTTATTATTACTTTTAAATAATTAAAACAATTTGGCTCTTTTAAAATATGTTATATTATATGCAACGTTCAGTTCTCGGAAATAATGATTCATAGTAATTATTATTATTTCTACATAAAATAATAATAGGTAATATTTTATGTAATAGTCCGATTATAAATGTTTATAATTATCAATTATTACAGTGCCTAACGATTTACAAGGTCACGTGTCTTTATAATATTAATCAATAAATTAAAAACAAATATTTTAGGACAGATACACATTTTTCCTTGGTAAGTAAAAGTTATATTAAGATTATCAACTATTATTTCGAAAAAATACTTTCATATTTTTTATATGATGTACCTACTATTCAAATCGGCTTTACTGTATAAATATTTTGAATGTTCTTCATTTGCTCAAAAATAATAACAAAATAAAATTGCTCAAGTAATAATAATAAATTATAAGCATACATACATACATATTTAGATTTCATACATAATTTTATAGCAAATTACATTTGAATGACCGCGTAAATACTCATGAGTAATGGGTGCAGACTACATAGTAGGCAAGAGATTATTTTACGTACTAAATTATTAAAAATAATTAAAGATTTTTTTTTTTGGCATATTTTGAATTTTGTATTTAAATTATTAAAATATGTAGCTCTATTATACTTTCAGTAATTGCAAATTTTATTCTTTATTCTTTTATTGCGGAAGGTCAAAAATATCTATTATGATAACCTTCATAGATGGGTAATATTCAGTTCAAAAAAAAACTGTGAATAGTAATTATAATAAACTAATTATTAGACGTTAAATAATAAATTGTTTTTGTGGTTGAAAGAATAAAAAAGCGGGCAAGTGGGTATCGCTCTGCTGTACATTAGGGGGTGGGGTGGACCTCTGACTAGGTAGGTTAAATTTGAATGCAATGATAGGTATCATTGTATACGAAAAACGATCCTGAACGGAGATGGTTTATCTGTCTAGGGTATATTATAGATTATTAAAAATTTTCAAATGTTAGATTTAAAAAGAAAATTTTTTATGAATTTCTAGCTCAAAATAATATGCGAATTTTCGTGATTTTTACGTATTTAGTCAAAGTTTGAATTTTAAACGCTTATTAAAAAAAATCGTGCCTATGTATTTTTAATATTTTTCAACTGCTATTGTTACAATGTGTTAGGAGCCTTGTATTTAATTTCCAAATCTTTGATCTAAAAAAAAAAAAACTTTTATGAATTTCTATCTAAGGTAATTTGAAAATTGCCGTAATTCTTACGTATTAAGTCAATATTTGAACTTCAAATGCTAATTAAAAAAAATTTGTGCCTATGTATTCTTATAATTTTTTAATCACTACAAGAATCACTTATGAGAAACTTTTTATTAAATTTTCAAGTATTTTGATAGAGCCAAAAAAATTTTATCGACACTTTAAAAAAAAATTTTCAGAAAAATTGAAAATTTCAGTTGTCTATAAATATCTCGAAAAAGTCAAAATATTTTGAAAATTAAATCATGTAAAGAAAACACCAATCTAAATAACTGATAAAATTTTCAAGTATCTACCACTTATACTTTTTGAATAATAACAAATATTTAAAATCGTTTCAGGATAAATCGTTATCGTTACGCTATTTCGTAAAAATTTAAAATTCAAACGCACTTAAAATTTTTCCTATAATGATACTTCGAGTTTTCTCTATAGCTATTTGAAGTACTTAAAAAAAAGTACTTATTTAAAAACTTATGGAAAACTTAGTGTTGTGTTTTTGATCCTGTTATAAACGCAAAAAATTTTATGATTTTTCAACTTCAAAATTACTTGCAAATTTTCGCGTTTTTGACAGATTTCGTAAAAATTTGAACTATAAACGCTTATAAAAAAAAATTGTAAATAACGATTTTTAATTTTTTTTTAGATACAATGAGAAAAACCCATGAGGAACCTTGTATTAAATTTTTAAGTTTTTTTGGTCATCCAACATTTTTTTACTGGCACTTCAAAAAAAAATTGAAAATGTCAGTGGTCTATAAATAACTCAAAAAAAGTCAAACAATTTTTAAAAAATTAAACTGTATGTAGATATCACTAACATAAACATTTGGTGAAAATGTCAAGTATTTACAGTGATTAGTTTTTGAATTACAACCATATAAAAAAATCGATTTGGTCGATAACTGGTTTTGCGTAAAAATTCCAGTTTTTCTGTCATTAATTGGAAGTGTTGAAAATTATAATTATATCCGCTCCGTTCCCATCTATATGACTCAAAACTATGATCCATTCCAGTGTTGCACAAATAAATGTATCGATTATATCGTTTAGATAATATCAAAATCGATAATGAAACTATCAATGCATTATTACCTACTGATTCTCTGTACCTAACTAAGTGTGCCAAACATGTAAAACTATTTTCTTTTAAACTAAATTAAGACGTAGGAAACTTTTCAGGTTCAATATATTATAGCCTTATATTATGATTCGCACGATTATACGAGTGCATATATATATATATACTCGTATTATATTAATATAAATACAGTTTTGATGCATACTTAATTGTTAATGAAATATCGATTTATTCAGTTCAACGTTTAAATATAAGAACGACTATTCTATACATTTTTATTAAATATTTTATAATAAGCTGTAGTTATACATTAAATTAGAAACAATACGTATAAGTGTATATAACCTATGTGTCCAATCGCAATTAATATTATACACAGCGAGGGTTATACAATCAATTCAATTTAATATAACAGACATTTTTTTAAGCTTTCTAGCATCGTGAATATTTAATTTTCTTGAATTGTAATATAATTCAAGAAATATAATAAATAAAAAAAAACAAAAAGATTAAGAATTTATTTCATAGATTATTTTTTTCACAGAAAAAAAGCTACATTTTATAATACGTATTATAATAGACACAACTTAGATTCCACAACTAAATATTATGCTTTAACGTTGAAGTAATATTATTTTATGCATAACTAAACGAACAATTTTATGGAATGATTAGCTATAAGTACCTATTATGATTAAAAAAAATATATGTATTCAAGTTAGGAGCTGTAGTTTCAACTATTCAAGTTTAAGTTCAATCATTTATACATATATACAATAAATTGTGAACGGAATATTTTATTTATTTATTCCAATCGTTTGACATATGATTTGGAGCTGTTCTAGATAAAAAATAAGAAGAAATAATAAACACTGGAATAACGAAATATTTTCGTTGACCACCATGCGATAAAACGCATGTATTCGATATCGAATGTTCATGTTTTTTTAATTTTATATTATTAAATAAAGGTATAAAACCGTCCCTGCCTTCAAATAAATGTGTACTGAAATGATTATTTAAATACCATAATACAAAAAAAAATATCAATGAATATTAACATTAACATTTATTTTATTTTTATTGATGAGTGAAACAAAAAGTCCTGAAATCCATGAAATTTTAATAAATTCATGAACCACATGTAACGGAGTCAGTTATTATATAAAATTGTTGATTGATCTTAAAAATACACTGATTATGATAGGTTTTTTGTGTTTTATAATTTTAGCCATTAGCCATTTTAATTTTGTTGAATTGCGTTGAATTGTTTTCTTTACACCTATATAATCCGTTGAGACAATATTAACTTAAAATCGAACCCTTTTCCTCTGGGAATAAGTGGACCAAATCACATTCATAAGAGCTAAATCAAAGTGCTATCCGAGTAATCTAAACTGATGAACTGAACGGAAAATTGAGATTTATATTGGTCTACACAAATTGGCAACACGACGACTACGAAAGTGGAAATACGTTTTAATTGAGCTGCAGCATTCTGGGATTGTTGTTTCCTCACAAATCCAATTCTATCCTAGTGCCAAATGTAATTGGATAATAGCGCCACTAGCCTAGAGTAGTATTGTGTAGATAATGAGAAAGGAAAAATGGGATTTATATGATAAACACCATTTTTAGTGATGTGTCGAAGTAAAATCATTTGTGGGATGCGCACACACTTTGGATGATCGAGTAGTTATTGGCCAAGTCAACATTGGCAGTGATTTTTTTTTCTACTTCGTGAAACTGTTTCGAGGTCGTTTGCACATGACTGATCATCGTCGTGCTCCGTCCGGTCGACAAGTAAACCCTCACGCCGAAATAAACTAATCCCGAGCCGTAAAATATACTATTTAAATTAATATAATTACAACGCCATGATTTGATGAATGTACGTCAAAATCAAAATAATAAATTATAGCAAAATACTCTATGCGTGTGCACGGACGGCATATACTCACCGTATTTTACTAACTTACAATATAATTTGCACCGAATGAGCTTAAAACTTTGGCCAAGGCGATGCCAAAACAACGGGGTTAGTACCACTTAATCGTGTGATGTATAACATTTATAGGTACAGGAATATATTAAATACATTTCGAGTTAATTACAATCATGGAAAAAGTGGCTGAATTAAAATTTTTTCATTACGCATTTTATCAATGAAAACCTCATTACGCATCGAATTGTATATGATATTATTATAATTATTTTGTAGAAAAAATACAGAATGATTTTAAGTACCGACTTCATATTGGCTAAGTAGAAATTAATTAGTTAATAGGTATATGTTTATTTTATTTTTAATTTTCTACATAGATAAGACCAAGGTCGATTTACCTAACAATACTCATTATAAGTTACTTTGGTTTTTTTTATTAATTTAACGACTACTTACATATATATACTATATATGTTAAAATTCAGTTATTATGAATACCTACTTAAATTTTAATTGAATCACATTTTACGTGTGTTAGTATAAGTAGCTTTTACTAATCTATGTTGACACCTCTGACAAATTAGTCATTTAAAAGTAACACGCTGTATAGTGAAAGCAAAATCGTGTGAAAATAAAATTAACTTATAACTACCTACCTAGTTATTTTAAAAATATAATTATCAGTTAAATTAAATTTGAGTGTTTAATTAAACCGAGTTAAAATTATTCATTATTAAATTGGATAGCTTTGCCAAAACGCGTGTGATACCGAAACGCAGAATATTATCGTTAATGGGGCGAAATATCAATTTAACGATGTAGGTACTAATAATAGTGATAATATTATAATAATATCATATCATTATATTTGTACAATAGTTCCTATAGATATCAAGTGCATCGTTTTTAGTTTTGTAAGTATTCAGGATAATATCTAGAACTATTTTAACTACATTATAAATGGGTTTTTTTTTAATGAAAAATTTTCATAAAATACCGCTTCGAACAGTTTGTTAAAATTAAATAATACATAGTTGTTTTCAAATTTAAAAAGAAAAAATACGTAAGACTTAAATTATGTATTTATTTTTGCCTCGGACGCGTATAGGTATCACTGAAGCTAGAGTCCATTGTAACGTCACTATCACTGCCAGATCCAGACGAGAAAAAAACTCCAATTTATACTTATAGGTATATACATATAACTTCAGAAACATAGATGCAAACGTGCAAAATATATTATAATGACGTGTATTTACTACCTATTTATGTTTCGAACGTCTAATATGTTATTTACGTCACGAATTCAGACTAGAAATCTGCATAAAAACGTACCTATCTATTAAATTTTTTCTATAGCATCAGAAAAAAAAAACTAAAATAAAATAATTCAAGATATTATAAAAATGTATCAATAACAGATATTGCGTTCTCTTCAACTAGATATTAACACGCTATCGTTATGCCATAATTTCTAACGACTCGCACGTCGCCTTCAATCGCAACAGTCGACTAATTCAAAAATAATAAATTCATGGCGATATACAATTGTCTTTTAAATATAATACAAGCGATAGGCATCCAAAGTACATTTTGACAAATACCTGTCCAGGTGAGTGCATTAATGAATATAATTATGTTCGAGGAGAAGATCTCAAACTTATAATTGGATTACAAAGTAGCGTACATTTGGAAAAATCTCGATGCATAATAGGATGTGCATATTTAATGTCTGCACTAATTTAAAAATTAAATGTTAACGTAAATAAAGTAAATTTAAATTAAAACTGAAATAATCTCGACACTTTGTGTGAAACTGGATAGGATTTAATTATGTAACCTCAATTGAATAATACATTAGTTGTACAAATTTCGAAGCTCCGAAGCGTTTCACTTTTATTATTGTTATACATAAATAATAGATAGGTATACTATAACATTCCACATTATGAAATATTTATTTATGAGAAATTGCAGTTGAATTATTTTTAAAGGACCACTTTAATTTTAAAATGTTCCACCTGCGTTCCACTATAAATTATTTTCCTAGTTCGTAGTTTATTACATTTTTGACAAGACATGTACAAACACAGTTTACAAGGAAATAATTATTTTAATAAAGCCTCATATCAAATGTAATTAAAAATAATTCCATAATTTTTCTATTATGTGGAAGCGTATTTTATGATTTTTTTTAAAGTCTCGTCAGCCATTGGAAGTGGTTATTTGATGGACACGAAGTATGCAATGAATTAGGTACTTAACTACTATTAAATATTTAGCATAGGGATTCAAATGTATCGGATACAAATGTTGACCAATATTTAATCAATACAATACGGATATAGTATTTATTTCCGGTAGACTGCGATACATAGACAATTATGAATAAGAAATAACACTACAGTCCAACTCATATTATCAATTCAATTAAATGATTTTGTTTTTTTTTTTTTTTTTTACAATAAAAAATTTATCGTGATTTGTTAGCTCCAACTGCTCTGATATATTATAGTAAGCATTTTAAGAATCTATATAAACAAATACTACAATTGACTCTCGAGGTCACGCGGTCAGAAATATTAATTTACCTATACAAATATAATCTTTTCATATTTTTCTTGGCTAAAATCAGAAATTCTTGTTCACACCCCCTGTGATAAGATAGCATATATTATTAAGTAGGTTATAATATAATACGCGACCACGAGCTTAAAAATATAAAACACACAACACAACAACGCATAATTTAATAATATTGTCACACTTCATGCGTAATCAAATCATTAATTTTACAATACTATTCTGTATCACACATTCAAATAATATTATACTTTATATAACTTTGCATCGAATCAATCATTCATATCCATATCTTTTAATTCAATATGTGATAATATATAATAACAATTAATGACTGAACCGTCCATAATATGAACATGTTCAAATCTGCTTTATTTGCACCGCGCAGTCAATGAACATAGTAAAATAATATCATAAAATGATTTTCCGTTGACTGCATTATCCAACACATATATTATTATACAGTATTTCGTACAACACTGTTCAACTAACTAGAGAAACTCAAACCGAAACCTGCGGAGGGTTTTTAAACCATAGGTATACCACACATTTGACAAGTAGGTATACTAATATATTATACCTAGTTATGCGATGACGTTATTATATTATAATATGCATTGCATCTACCTAAAACGAACGTGCGATGATTTTATACCTTTGGCCGGCACGGGCCGGTGACTGTACCCGTTGTGGTTGTCCGCGGCCGTCAGATCTTCCAGTTCCGGCTGGTTCCAAACGAGAACATGTTTGGCGCCGGACGTCCGATTGTTAGGGCAGCACGTGGACGACGACGACGATGACGGCCCGGGACACCCACCACCACTGCCGCCGACGCCGCTAACGCCACTTCCACCGCGGCCACAACCACCTGAACCGCCGCCGTAACCAACGGTCGCCCGGCCGCCGAACGACGACTCCTCCTCCTCCTCCTCGACGACGACGTCCCGTCGGTGACGGACGGCGACGTGCACGCCGGACATGAGGCCGACACCGGCCTCCTCCTCCTCGGACTCTATCCCGCGGCCGTCGCCTCCATCCCATCTGCGGCCGGACATCAGCGCGTACCGCCGCCAGACGATGGCCAGCTCCTTCCGCCGAATCCGTCACAGCGCATTGGTCATCAACCTGTCATCGCTGTACACTGCGGCGCTGTCTATAGTATACACCACACATTCTGTCAACATAAGTCCATAGACGCGGAAATGCCCAAAGGCTGGTATAATATATGTGTATGACGACACACATATTATAATGACATGACGTGGTGGTTCCAGGTCAATTTAAACTGGCCACATTTGTTTTGTCACTAGGTTTTTGTGATTTTGAAAGAAAAAAAATTGCCTCTGCACCACTGAGTCTAAATTTTAAACGCTACAACACAAACGAACTGTGTGCGAATTGTGTCGAATTACTCAAACTTATTAAATGTAAAATGTTTAGTCTTTTTAAAATCATAAAAATGTACAAATTGAACAAATGTGTCCACCTCATTTATGTTTTATAATAATATGTGTGCATGTAATATCAATGCGCGTACAACTTTGGCTGATATCGTGTGAATTTACGCGCCGTCATTCAAGTCACTTGAAAATTGACTCAACTTGGAAAATGTATTAAAATATGCAAATTACGCAATTTTTTATCATTCCAAGAGTTTTTAGAAATAATATTAATTTTTTAATTGATCGCCTACACTCAATAGTTGCACTCCCACACCCGTCCGTAAGCCACTGACCTTTAGACTCCTTATATTACAATGTTATATCGACGTATATTTGTTACGAAAATGCTGTGAATCCGAATAATGTAATGGCAGATTTCGTGGCGATTAAAAAAAAAAACTAGAAAATAAAGCAGAAATAAAAGCTGAAAAAAAATTTTGCGATAAAATATTACGTAGGTATAATATATGTATACCTATTATACTATTTGTGCTCATTTGTTAAACTCTGACTGAGTTTCCATCGTGACACAACTCTCATTTGACAGGTATATTTATCATCACACACGAACTGTTTTCCAATGCGAATTCCGCAGCTTCTGCTATAGTAGGCGACGTGCTTTCGACCACCGAAAGGTAACATAACATTTACCGATATTATAGTTACATACAGCACGATATAATACGAAATGTATCTACACAGTAAACTCATTGTGGACGAAGTGAATAGGTAAAAAATTATTATAAATTATACGCGCACCACACATATTATTATTAATATCATACGCACAATTATAATTGCAACCAATACTATAAAATATGGTATTATAAATGGCATTTTATTATTAACATAATATTATACTATAAATATATTTAAACAATGTTATTACGGCACAACGCGCGCTGAGAATTTCTGATCAACCAAAAATCGTGTAGTTATGGATAAATATAATCATTAATATATATATACATATATATGCAAATTCACTATTACACGTGAAGTATTATATTGCTCATATCGCACACAAAACACACGTTCTCCAACATCATCTGCCTGATTCAAATTTGCATTCTGTTGTCATTAATTATTGCGCAATATGCGATAATTGCTCAGACGGTAATTCCTAGGCGGAATTGACGATTAGGGAGCGCTTGAAACGTCAGTAATATTATTATTAATATAATATAATTATCATAATCATCATTATTATATCGCCGCCGAATAGCGTAGTTGCATACATTGTCGCAGCTTATTTGGACAATTTAAGATTATCACGTATTATTATTATTGCAGGGTGCGGTAGTGTTACGTAGGTAAATGGATAATACGAATACGCTACACGGTCGCAAATATAGACACGCATGCTTCAAAAATAATATAATATATAAATACCAAAAAACGCAAAAAAAATTAATTTGATTTTATCGCAAATTGGCCAATTTAATTACCTATTATACATATGACATTTAATTTTGATTTATCGAGAAAATATGTAGGTATTTTTTTCTCCCAAATCGAAGTCTCTTCGGAATATTTCCATTATTTTTTCAATAAATTTAATACCTGTTAAAATAATAGAATCGTTTTTACACGACCAGGTGTATAATAGTTTGGTAAAATAACGAACACAATCATTCTTCGGAAAGCGGTAAATACATAACATCATACGTGAAAATCGAATACGAGTAAGAATAAATCAACGTCATTTTCTATTTTTATTTCGCGACTTTTAGTTGCGTCATTTTATGCCATACTGCTCGGCAAAAAGTATAATATTTTGTTCGCAACATTTATTAAGTTGATATGAGCATGATATTACGGTCTAGAAATAATTATAATTTTTTGAAAACATAACTGCATGATATTATTCAGTGCATTTATTATTATAAATGTATATTTTCCATTGAACAACACTACGTTCGCTCACAGCGTATTTATATTTTGGCCAGCAACAAACTTTTTGATTGCGTGATAACGATTTTAAATTTGTTAGGATTAAATTTGAATATGACACAAAATCGTTGTAGAGTATTATTATATATGTTAGACAAACAGTGCTCTAATTAGGTCACATTTACTACATGGATTAGTATAGTGTGCAAACTACTAATCCAATTAAATCGAATTACTCGCTACTCAAACATTTAACATCGTATAGGTGGGAAAACTAAAACAGAAACGCCATTGAAAATGTTTAGAAGCATATACTCTAAATATATTATGTCGTATTATTGTATGTTAACCACGCCGTAGGTATCTATAAATATTAAATTTTATTTTGTAGGAAAAATACTGAGATATGGTTGAAAAGTGATATGGAATTATTTTTACAAGGACTTGGCTGCTATATTATTATCTAAACTAAAACTATTATTATCGCGAGACTAAACTCATAAGCATACAACAAGGACCAACCAGACTGAAGAGAATAAAAATCTCTGACGCTGAATACGATTATATTTGCACAGCACAAGCGAAGTTGACCCTTTGCGGAAAAAAGAACACGTCCGACAAAACCAACGTTAGAGATATATTATATTATTATATTGTATACAGCGTGGAACCCGCCCTGTAGTTAACGAGGTACACGGAGTGCGACGACGAAACGCAATTAAATACCGCCAGTTCGACGCTTAAGAAAACAAAACAATTCCGGGAGATTTCATGGGAAGGGGGGGGGGGGAATTCAGGATAACAAAAAAAAAAAAAAACACAAAAACAGGATAATATATTATATTTGCTGCAGGGGGCCGAGAGGTTTTCTACACAAAAGGGTGTGTATAGGTGTAATTAGCCATTGTCGGAGGGCGGTGAAAGCGGCGTTTCTCTCAAAAAACTGTTTGTTTTTTTTTTTATAGAAATATTACCATATGGTGGACGGAACAATATACGATATAAATTATATTAATATAATTAACGTGAAGTAAGGTCACGAGGCTAGTAGGTACATTAATTCGCTATTATAACATTGTAATATATCCAAAATTATCGCAAAAAAAAGCTTTTGGAATCGGCCGGATCGGTTTGACGGACAGGTGAAACTTTCACGTGCGGCAGTGGCGGCCAGGCAGCGACTGCCGAACACGGCGCTCGTTCGAACCGAAATTTTGATTTCCGCCCGAGCTTTTCGGTTTCGTTATCGACCGAAATATCGCTCTTGGCCCGCGACCCGCAGCTCTGCAGCCGCGGTAAAACGCGATCGGGTTAATGTGATATTGTAACGTAAGTCATAATAGCATATTATAATATTATAATGTTATTATACGACAAGATTGCGCGCGTGGTCGCGGGTTGTTGGTTTTTTGCTGCTGCTGTTCCTGCTCCTGCTCCTGCTCCTGACCTGTTTTCTTCGTGCTCGCGTTCTAAATTGCACGATTTGCATAGCTTCAGCAGGTACCGGCAATGGTAATAAGGTACGTGTGTGCGCGCCTCGTTAATTGCCTATATAACGTTTAAAACGCAAAAAACCGATTGCGATTCCCGAGGGTGAGTGACTTGCAATATGACCTACGACTTATTTTGTTTGTTAATGGTGTGTGTGTGTGTGTGTCGAGAGATGAATCGTAGAGAATCGACCGTATAGGAGATATTATAATAATTATATAGGTTGTACAGCATAATGATATTATAATAATTATTATATCGTATGTACGTCATTTTATATTATATTGCTATTATATTATTGAAGCGGTCCAGCATATTTTTCCACAACATACATTATATTATATTGTATGTAGGTACACCTCGACCCGACCGACTGAAATATTCGTCACGCTATTAATTCGGTGATGGTCGTATCATATTGTAGGTACCTTAGTGGGTTTCATAATTTCGGACAATTTTAAGGAAGGTATACATATAAGACATTGAATCAGGCACATCGATAATTTATATGAAAGTGTTTTGCGATAGATTTAGGAATCTTACCAATGGGATGGAAACAATTTTTTGGCTAACTGCTGTGCTCGCATCGTGGTCATCGACGAATGAGTTGATAATATGTAAAAAAAAATAGAAAGGTAAAAAATGAAATCACAATACCTAACGTCACGCCGCCGGCGGTGGACCAGATCGTGGGGACTCTGATGTATTTTTATGACGGATGCGTCGAGGAAGTGCATCCCCCCTCACCTGGTGCCAGTAAGAGCTCATTCCCTCGCATGCACCAAAGTTGCGGTGCCAATTGACACTATTCGGTTCACTCCCCTTCGACTATCATATAAGTATATACGCGTGTACGTGTTATTTTCGTATTACAGTCGTATTTTTGTCACGAGTTCGGCAGACTAGACACAAACTAAGCGTGTTAAAATCTGTTCGATCTCCTCTAATGATTGTACAACATTTATATATATATATATATAATAGTATTTGATCCATCGTCGGTCCACCGGGTCATGAAAATCAATACGCGGATACGTCAATCATTCACAGATATTGTATTCCCAGGGAAAATGTTCCGAAAATACAAAATAAATTTAAAATAACGAATAAACAAAACACACAAAATCACCAGATATACTTAGTGTATATATATATATATGTTACATGCACCCTATAATCACAAACACTCAATCACTGCGAATAATTCGTTATGTGTAGTATATAGGTTAAGTACACGAGCACCATAATAATATGATAAATAGTCATCACGTCGACGGTATAAATAATAACATCATCCAAAAAGACTAATACCAGGATACAACAACGTGTTTTGAGCACACCACTAAAACACGTATTCGATTGAAATAATCCCTCGCTTAAACCCTCTCCGTTATTAAACTTATACAAATACAAAAAAAAAATATATATATATTATAACAATACCACGATACCAATAATGTTCTAAACACAAACGCACATATTGGCATTAGCAAACTCCCACGCAAAAATATGGATACTAAACATTTAACTATTATTCGGAAATAAAACGTCTATTATATGAATAAGTAGTAATAATAACACAGTATTTCTGTAAAACTTTACTTGTTCAGTTAAATTTAGTAATACCAAAGTCCACAACAATGTGTCTATTGAAAATACAACTTATCCAAAGGATTATAACAAATAATAATAACTTTTTGTTTTTGTATCCCTTACTTTCCGGATTGCAAGTAAACAGAATCCGTAATGTTATAGACATTACAACAAACGATATGTAAAATGCATATTATAAATATTTTAAACGTATGAATAGAATAGCCAATCAAATTTAACAACACACTTGTGTAATTGAAATTCATAATTACTGATTTTATGAATAATTTACATTGTGATTTATCAAAACCATAGTGGAGCAAACATTAAAATAATATTATATCAGTTTGAAGTTTAAATTTAAATATTTATTTCTAAATGTGGATAATCATAGTGTAACATATACCTATCAAACTGTTTTTTTTTTAAATACTAGAATAAATGCAAATTATTTTAAAAAAAAACTTTAACAATATGAATAAAATATTAGTTTAGCTAACGAAATGTTGAGTTAAGGAAATATCTCAACCTTGAAATAAAAACTTTTGAACTTTTTCAGAATTAAACAACGCTTTAGATGTTAGATCTACTTTTAAAAACCCTAGTTGCGTGACGTAAGTAATTTATTTGTTACTTTATGTGCTTCTCGTAAAACCATATATCGAAAGTACCATCAAAAAGAAACCCATAGAGTATTTCACGATAATTATTCATGAAACACGTCATATCAGAAAAGATTTAAAAAGATATATTTAAGATAATGATTTACTGAGTAACTGTCTACACATAAAACTATACTGCACTTATATTATTTTTCATACTGAAAATATTTTGTCAAATGTATTTATAGAATAATCATATGTGATAGAAATAACTTTTTAAACAAGATCATAAATTTATGAATGTATATTAAAATTAATGTAGATTATTATTTATTGCATAAACAATAAATATTTGAAATACTGTTTTGCAGGGTATAGAATAATCGCGGTCACTGTACCTACATAATAATTATAATTATTATTATTCAGGAATTTTGGAAACGTGTTAAATGCGTGAAGATAATAATTGTAACAAATGTTTGGTAAATTAATTGGCTAATTGTTTGGATAACAACGACCAGTATGAAATATTCTCTTGAATAATGGTATAGGTAGATGTTGCATCCATTAAAATTTCACCTAAGTAATTTTCTAGAAAACAATATACCTACACAGCGTACACAACAAAGGAGTTTTCTTTTTGTAGAAGCGCGAGAAATAAAAACAAAAAAAAGTTGTGAGCGATAACGATATATTTGTGCATATTCAAAGAATTTCTTTCGAGAAAAAAAAATATGGAAAAAACACGGAAAGTGAAGAAAAAATCGTCTTGATGCCAACCATATTTTTGTTGTACTGGAAAAAATAAATAAGACGAACGAGTGTTATTTAGCAGGTGAATTGTTTACACTAGACAAGCGTTCAATTTTCTAAGTTAAACCATCGTGTGCCGTTCGGAAGGACGTGTTTAAACATAATATTATTTATCTATATAGTGACTATGCCGATATTGTAAACGTTTAAACGAAAATGAGTTGTATACGAACGATTCAAAACGATTAAAATAGTATAATAACTGGTACACAGAGACTCAGATTCAGGGTGGTAAACGTGTTTTTTACGGCGATGTGTACTGGATCGCAAAGACGCCGGAAACGATAGTGTGTATTATAGCTATATATTATTATGTAGTTCGACGAAAATGCGCGCGTGACGACAATCCGAGGATTTCATTTTTTTTTTTTTGCGAAACGTGATCTTTCGAGTTTCGTCGTTGGGTTCACAAAGTCTCTTATTATAATATATAGTTGAACAAACCAAATCCGTAACTTTTGGAGTGGTAAAAAAATATTCTTCCAAAAGAGCTTTAACCAAACGGAAACAACAACCAGAACGACGACTACAACGACAACACCTATTAATATGCACCGATTATTATGCAACTCGTCTATAGTATACATATAGGTACATTGTATTACATGAAACCGTTTATATATTTATATGTACCTATATAGTGCCACGACCACGCGGGGAAATATTACGACAGTGCATTTTCAGTACTCAAAATGTGTCCAATAAAATATTATTATTTAGTTACGGATCGGGTTGACTTTGTACACGAAACGTATAATATTATCATATTGATACCACGCGCGAAGTTTATCCTCCCGGACGTGTTTAAACAGAAAAACCGCGAGGGGATTATAGAGCAAACATATTATATTATAATAAAAATATAAAGAAAAATGAACGAGACGATCGATTTGCGCTAGCTGGGCGTGTGTATATATCATATGTATATAGATATTATTATACACATAACATAATTTGCGATAATGCGTGGCGCGTGCCGGTTGTGCCGTAACAACGATAAAGTAAAACACATAATAATAATAATAATAATAATAATAAGACATAACTTGGAAAGGGTGTAGGTGAGTATCGAAAAGGTGAGATGATATAGACAAGTAAACTGCAGAGGATAAAGAGAGAGGAAATTAGAATGTGTGTGTTTGTGTGAGATAGAAAGAGAGAGTAAGATAGAGGAGAAGGAGATAAAAACAACTCACACGTGCTTGGACGGAAAAACGGCCGTAGGTCTTATCGAGTGTTGGTGCGTAACGGTATATTTAGTACCACCGAGTGATGGCGACACGACCTGATCGCTCGTTCAACAACACAGCGGACCGTCAGATCGTCGATCCGGATATCCGGTGCAGACGTCGACCGTGGCGGTAAGCAGCAGCGGCAGACTCTCGGGCCGGCACAGACCACGGCGGCACGAGCACATGTCTGCGCGAAAAAGGGTTATCAGCGTCGTCGGCAGGCTACGCTCATCTGCTGCACGGTAGAACGGACGATGAGCGAGCGGGTGGCGCGCCCGCCACACGCGACGACGGCACACGCGACGTCGGTTGGACGAGATTCGGAAACGACGACGTGGACACGAAGGCGACGCGGACAACGACGACGACGGCGGCCAGAGGGACACTGCGCGCGCGAAGCGTACACGACGGCAGCGACGACGACGACGACGACGACGACGACACCGCTGTCGTTGGTTGGTCGGCGGCGGCGGCGGCGGCTGCTGGCTTGACGTTCTTGCCCTCCCGCTGGTGGTGCCCCGATGATGCTGCCCCGCGGACGGGGGGCGAGCGCGCGCGCGCGTTGCGATGGACGAGCGCGGGCGCCGTCGCTCGACGGCAACGGTTTTGTGTGCGCGACGCGACAGCGACGACGGACGGTCTGTCTGCGTACGGTTCGGGCTGGCGGGCGGGGTGGGGCTCGGCGTATGACGGCGGTGTAGCGCACAGGGCCGCGACGGACTGCTCGCTGCAGCAGTGGCTGTCTGGTCGCCGGTGCGCGGCCGCCGTCGACGCTCAGCCGCCGCGCGTCCCCGGCGGCGCTTGCGTGCTGCCGGCGTATCGATCGGCGGCCGGCGCGCACACACAAGCACACGCACACGCACGCTACCAGCCCGCCGCCCACGCCGGAGCTGCCGTAATGCATGTACCGGTGTGTGTGGCCTCGCGTGTCTGTCGCCGACAGCGGCGACGCTTGTTCCGCACGCCACCGGCCGACACCTATACCACGCGTATATACCACTGAGCCAACGCCGCATACACACACACACACACACAACACGGTATATTATGGTTTTTGTTATTTATTTATTTACGGGCGCAGCGAGATCGCTAGATTGGTTCATTTGATGTGGACATCATTACGTCGGTATCATGAATAAGGTCGGCCGATTTATTTCACTGTCCGACGATTCGCTGCATGTCAATCACGATCACATGTGCTTTTTTTTGGTATATAGCTTAAGAGGCGTTCACACACGTGAGGTTAAGCGCGAACGGGTGCCACCTCGGCCAAAACCGCCACCGTAATAACCTCGGCCACTGATGGTGCGTGTGAGTTGGTGCGCCGTCGTACACAGCAAAACACCACCTCCTCGCTCTATCACTAACACGCTGAGGTGTTATGGGATTTTAATGGAAATTCGTGTACGACCTCCACCGGATCCACAATTTCCGCGAGTTTGGCGTACGACGAACCGGGAAAAAAATGTATAAAAATATTGTTGGCATCTCGTGCGCCGCCGATGGTAACTTAAACACATATATGAAAAATGGTGAAAAAAACGATGGGACGATGAAATGATATGCAATATTATAGTTTAAACTATAGTCCGTTTACGTTAGGTTAGGTTAGGTTACGTTAATTGGACGTTGATCCTGCGTCACAGTTGTGTGTAAGATTTTCAACTAATAAATTGGAAAACGTCACTCAATGCAGGATTACAGTTATGGCGTAGGTAACCTGGCCATTGGCATATAATATTATATTATATTATAGTCTGCGGTTTCCGTAGACGAACGTTTTTTTTTTTTTTTCTATGAAACGCTTTCCATTGAGGTAATAATAATTTTTTATACGTTAATAAAACTTGTATATACTTGCACTTTTCAAGCACGATCAACCGCACTTTTTGATATTTGGTTAAATCATACATATAATAATTTAAATTCTACATCGTATACCCGCATCAAAAGTTCACAGACAGAACGCGAAACGCGAATTTTGCTATATATATAAATGTGCAATCGAACTTACTACTTATTTACTTTTTTTTTTTTAATTGATCACAAATACAACTCTACAGCAAATGCCATCTGTTATTTGCTGATTTATTGAATAATAAACGCACAGACATCGCATAATAATATCAAATACAACTTTTTGTTTATAACTATTGTTTTCGACGACTCAAATAACGGTAGCAAAAGCGTATACTGTATAATATAATGCTAAGTGTATAATAGTGTACTGTTTATATCATCCCTATACAACACAACAAGAGAGACCTGTTAACAGTTTAATAACATACCCGTCATGACATGTAAGTAGTTGGCACGCCCAGCTTCGGATAGTATAATATAATCTTCGGTGAACGTTCGACACGTATTTCATCGGACACTGCAAAGTGACGAAAGGTGCGCAAAAATATGTAGGTATGCGATGAGCGATTCGCGAGAAACTTATATAGTCTCACTGCACAACAACAACGACAACAAAGGAAAATGGCTGAACGTTAATCGCTGAGAATCGGACGGCACTGATGGATACGGAGAAAACTGCAGCAGTCGTCTATAGCTGTCACGGCTTTAATATAAAGATGGACGGCAGTCGCCACGGTAGCGGTATAAGATCAGTCACCATTACCGCAGTGCAAAATCTTTTACCACTACCATGGTACAAAGTCGGCCGTCCTTTTATACTATACATGGTAGAAATTCGGCGACCGCGAATATTTTTTTGTCGTTACCGGTCGGTACAGAAACCCGCAACCGCTATTGGATTTTTACTTCGTTTCGCCATCAAACTGTTTTCGACATGGTTCAACATGTTCAGCGATGACGTGTGTGGAGTGCGACTAAATGTTCGACTATAGCGTTGTGAAATAATTATAAACTACGATCGTTAAGTATATTAATTTAAAAAGTGACATCCTAAAAATAAACACGTCTCTGCAGAATAATGGAAATACGATATTGTATTGCAATGTCGTTTGGACAACTCGCACTGCAGTCACATCACACAAACGGGCAAAATGATAATTTGTCCATGTCACCTGCAGAATTTACGAGGATATATGCATCTCTTATGGAGAAACTCCACAAAGACATAAAGTAAAGTTCGTACCTATCCATTATACTAATCGAAAAAATAAAAACCTCATTTATTATGCGCGAAGCTTTTTGTTTATGCAATATTCACGTAGATATGATATGTGTGAATCCTATATTTATATACAAATACGAAACATTAATATGATATAGGTACCTGCCCCTGAGAAACATATATATCCTAAATATTATCTGATCTATACCATCACGTGAATTGTTTGTCATACGCGGTACTCCGGTGAAGTAGTTCATAACCTAAGTATAAGCAATGCGTTATTTGAACGAATAAATGTATTATGATATATTTTATGAATTTTTGGCACCTGAATGCGTGCCAAAACGTCCGTCATCGTAGTGATCGTAACGTTCATACGTCATCTCACCAATTCGGAACAGATGACATTGTGTGATTCACCGAGTATGCTCACTTTCATTTTTTTCTTTCATAATGAATTCGTTTAAATTTGAAAGTTTGAAATATTTAAGTTTACTCAAAGCCGAGGACCGCGTTCAGTTATTTTATACATTTATATTTTCCCATATAATTTACTTATCTTATCAGGACTGACCAAATAATAGCATGAAAATCTAAATATTTGAAAATACTACATAATAGTCATAATATAATATAGTCTTTGAGTGGGTATCAGAGTTTAAATAAATTCAATATAAAAAGAAAACAAATGGGGTAAACATGTTTTCAGGTGAATCAACATATAGGTATAATATCAAATTTTAACCTGCAGCATAACTCTATCGATAAATAATCAAACGTGTTGTTCGGCTCACATTTTACAAAGATTATTTTTGCAAAGGCACTACTTACCGGTATGTTTACCGATTCGTTAGATAAAACGACATATATAAAAAAAAACCATTCTACAGCATAGCCTGCTAAGACTTTGTACAATTACCGATGTTTCAATTGTATAATATTGCAAAAGGAAGTTATGCAGTAAAATGATAGACAGCCGAGATGAAAAAAAAAAATCTCAAAGAGAATAGTCATCTGTGGAGAAGGAAACGTTTAATGTAACACCACGCATTTCTTAATTAAACTTATAAATAGCATAGTCTATGATTTGATATGAAATTATAAAACATTTAATCATACTGTTGGTGCATTTTTTTTTATAGCAAAGTAGTAGGATTTGATGTTTGAAATACTTGTATCACAACATATATTATAAGTGTAGTACATAAAATATATAGGTAGTCAGGTCACCACCATCGCGGTAGTGGTTAACTAAACAATTCTAGATATTTGATGTTTGAAATTATGAAATAATAATGATTTTTAATTGAATTAATATTTTTTCATTATTTAATATACATTGATAATAATGTACTAATTTGTGCCTAATGTGTTACACCTTATTTCCTTCTTAATCAATATAATATCTACTCTGTCAACCTAGATTCTAGATAAATTTAGTATGATTTTAATAAAAAATATTGCTAAATATATAATGTTTCATATATGTGAAACAAATAAACTAATAAACACGATAATTATAATTATATTAGAAATTATCTAAGAACTCTAAGTATTAAAACATTACCTCCAAAAATCACATGAATTCACTAATGAGCAATTTCTCTGCTGAATCCATCCATGATAAACTCTCCCACACCCTTCCCCCTCACGACTTAATAGGGATTGGTGTAGAGACCTAATGACTATATAAGACTTCAAGCTTTATAGTTTACTTAGAGGTGATGGTCTCTGATTTGTTTTCTCTATTCGTGTTATAGATACTAAAAAGGTTATAAACAAGCGCCAAAAATATAATTATTTTAAAAACCAATTTACAGATTCATTCAATAAAAATAATAATAATAGAATCACGGTTTATGGGTTACTGAAAAAATGAACCTTTAATGCAATGCACCTAAATAGCCTATTCATAACGCCGTGTAATCATAATTGTATAATTAAAATAAAATATTATAACATACAATAGGATACCGACAAATAAACCTAGGTAATTGGTTATATAATGAACGCCGTGGCATAAAGACGAAAAATTTGCATCGATAGATGTATTGTTATTATGGTAGTGGGAATTATCTGCAGATTGGTAAATATAATATAAGTTAACGATTTTCACTGTTTACATAACACGCGGTTCACGTGGCCAGAAAAATATTAATTTTATTAACGCCTTCTTTTTAGGAAAGTAAATATCAAATAGTATTATTATGATGAACGTAATATTATGCACCTCTGTTATTTTCAGGAAAGTATAAGATAAAGTGTTATACTGCGAGGTAATATAATTGTGTCGTAAGATGTGCCAAAAAAAAAAAAAAACTAGGACGTATGATTGAACCCCTCACGTCAGCTGAATAATATGGCCGATATTGTGTATTAGGTAGTAAAAGTATTCGCTGAAAACTGGAGAGCTGTCAAACGGATGATGTATTATTATTATGCAGTGAATAATATATTATATTCAATTGTTATTTTTGTCAAAGTTCACGAAATGAAAACCATCATTTTCAGTTAAACTCTAGATCCGATTCGCATATTATTTTAAAATTAACTCATGTGTGAATAGAATAAAGCACGTGACAAACAAAAAGAACACGTGCAATACACCAGCAATATACACGGATGTTCCACATAAAACAAATATTATATAATAGTCATTAAAGTCCCAAATATTCATAAATAAATAGAGGTACTGTATATTTGTTTAATATTTTTTCCCCTGATTACAACAAGTATTTTTCCGCTACAATTGCGATATCACTAGTGATGAACGAATTAATCGTTTTAATTATAATTTTATTTATTTACAATGCGATTAAATAACACATAACTTTATAAAATAATAATATAATGAAGTGATCAAAGCGAAACTGTGAAAGTCATGACATATATTATACTATGTTACTATGTTACTGCAGCATGGTCGTTATGTAATATTCTCCACGTTATACATATTGTATTATACTATATTAAGTATGATTCCAGCACGAAATAAGCCATTCATAATATTAGGTGGGCTGTTATTCGAGACTATTATGAAGATGACAACGATAACAGTCGCACACTTAACGGGGAGCATTTGCTTCGAATATCGCACGTTGCAGTCTCCGGTCGTCCCTCGATGATGGACATGTACCCCCCACTGTACACTAGTACACACGCGTATATACAAATATTATACGATGTACATTTTAATAAAATATGTGATAAAAACATCACGACCATGGAGACACGTGTGGACCCTCTCACCTACACATGCAAAAATGCATTAATCACGTATGTCGTTGTCGTCTTCGTCGTTGTTTCGTTATGCACAACAACAACTAATAATAATAATATTATGTTGTTACAACTAGGTAGCAAAATTAATTTCTTGTCTTCAACTCACGCAGCGTTCGTCAGTTGGAAACAAACAGACCATAATAATATCTCGCGACTATTATTTTAATTAACGTGTGTGGTTAAATATGTATATATGTTTATATATGTTTTTTTTTTTTTTAATGACCATTATCTTGTTTTCCGCTCGTCTTCTACGATTTATAATATAACAATTGTAATAATATACGCCAGACCGGCTATTAATAAATCTTTAGGCTGTCTAAATATTAATTCCTTAGAATATTGGCCGTCGCTTTCGAAGTGTTAACCATTTGCATTGTACCGTTTTAATTATGTTCCAAGGGCTTTTGCTTCCACCGCCGCCATCGATGCTACTGCTACTACTGTTCCCGCTAGCCGAGTCGTATTAGAGTTTGGTCCATACAAAATAATAATGATAATAATAATATGTGTTCGTTTAGCATTAACTGTTGGAGAAAGATGAGGAAGAGGAGGAGGCGGGATAATTAAAACCACTATAAGAGATTTACCTAAACTACCGAGGATAATATATTATTACAACAATATAATAATAATAATAAACAAGCACCCATTATAACGATATACCACGATTTAACGATAATAATATTTTCCTACTGATACGACGACGGCTGTAGATAACAGTTCAAAGACTGTGCGGCGTCGATTTCAAACTACAAATAAATTATTATTATCGTTGTCGTTAAAAGTGCGGTTGAACGGGTCGTACACACGTTACATTTATTTAGTAGCTCAGGCGGCCGGGCATCCGCAACACAGCCCGCTAAACAGTAAATAATAAACGATTTTGTATTTTATTATTATTATTATTTTTTTATTGCCAAAAATCTTCGAATGAACGACGAAAGTCTTTTGAAGGTCGGCATCATGGGCGCATCAACACTTATAATATAATATAATATACTATTTATATGCACATATAATTATTAGCGCGACGGAAACCCCTTCCCGGTACCCCACAGGTTGGAGGAGCACCTTAACAAAATAACATACTACATAATATTATTATACTATTATACAACACAACGACTAACCTACACGTCCTACACACACACGTCAATTAAATCTGCAGCGCAGAGAGGTGATATGCGATTCATGAAAAAAATATCTAACGATGATTACGAGATGATGATGCGCCGAAGAATAACGACATGCATCGAATCTCGATTACAGATTTAATTGCCTTGACCGACAAACAGTATGCGGGGCTATAAAATGTCGTTAATCAAAATATAAATACTTTGGGTGCGTTGAATGAGTATAAAAATGTAATCGTTGTACTAAGAATCTTTACGAACATTTCGATTGAAGTGCACCGCGTCACATTGCCAATAAACCGTCGTTGGTAAAAAACAAAAAAATTTTTATTCTATCGTAGCCTTAACATTATGTCAGCGCCACTACTTGTTTTCTCACCCTGACCCATAGGTGATATCGTAGTTTGTGTTCATTAGACCGATTTTGTGTTATTGGATTTATTATCTATTTACCTATTAAATATTAATTATTTTATAGTGAATACAACTAGATGTTATCAAACTCAAAATTGATAACGAGTCACTTCACTTAAGTAGTATAAAATCTAACAATGAAACATTTATTTTTCTGAATTTTCCTTGTTTTGCGTGGGTCGAACGATTCCAACCGTCGAAGGTGGAAAACAAAAAATATTCGCCTAAGTCATCTTAACGACTGTTTAATAAATAGGTAAGTATATGTATATAGGTATAGTATATAATACTATTACGCGGTACCTCTAGATTTTAATTGTATAGTCGGTTCACTAAGTTAACGATATTAACAGACAAACACGAACTAAACTCAGTCAGCTATTGGTGCAATGCTGGTTAATATAATAAACGTACGGTCAATATTATGATTAACTGTAAACAAACATGTTATGTTTAAAAAAAAAATCGTGACGGTCATTTTATTTACTGCGAACCGTAAATGGTAAAACTGCTTTATTACTTTTTAATTGATTTCTGTGCATATAACAACGACGATGCAGTACTATAGCTGTTGATTAGTTAATTTATAGGAATACAAATTCGTATTATTATTATTATTATTATATTATGCATTTCAAGGGCCGTAGCCAGTAATCCTGAGTATTTGATGCACTGCAGGTCAAACGTGACCATCGTAGTTGAGTGTAAATTAATATTTAATTACGAACGGCACTCGTTCGGAAAACGTTTAGACGTATATTATTCGAAATTCAACGTGTAGTGTTTACGCTTTGTAGAACCACCGCCAGCCGGTATGCACATCGATAATATTATAAAATATTATTACAACACAATATAGAATAATATGTAGTCCTGAAAATAATATTGTTCTGCACAACATTATATTCATGGTCATTTTCACCGCACGACCATTTAAGCATTTAACACAATATAGTTCGTTACAGAAATTGTTTCGGTTGTCTACGATTTATGGTTCACCGTGTGTGCAGAGTGGTCAAGAAGGGAGGATAGTTGTAGTAAGGTTAGGAATACTAATACTAATAATAATTTGTTTTATTTGCTACTAAACAAAAGTGTACACAAAGTAGAATAGATAAATACGAGAAATTACCAAGTTACAAACACTGAGGTAATGCCTCTTAGTCTTACCGTAAAACAAGAATACTTATCAATATGTAGTTTATAAAATAACAAGAAGAAGAAAAATAACAATGAATCAAATGATATATAATAAAAATAAAAAAATAAATACTGATCCAAAGTGTAGAAAAAAAATAGAATAAGAAAATTAAGACAGTATAGCTGTTCTAGAGGAAATACATCCGACATACCAGCCCATAAAGTGATATACATAACCAAATGCTTTATACCACACTCGGTTACAGTCATCACCCTCTATATTAATACTATTATTATGTGCTGTTGGCATGCGATGATGATTATTTTACTATGCGGGTTGAATAAGTACAGGGCGTTGCCATGAGCATGCTGTTGGTACCTACTGCAGCTATATACCACTTGCACGTACTAACGGTATGTAATAATACCGATCGGTGTGTGCGGATAGACTACGGAGGGTGGTTTTTTTCTTTTTCCAATGCATTTCTAATACTGTTGTACATAATACCAGCCTTTTTCCACGTGCACCACATCATTCGTTGCCTGTCTGTCGGTTCTAATTTATGTCTCGGACGGCTACCCGTTGATCAAATATTGGATCAGCGCGAGGAAATAAATATATATATATATATATATATATATATATATATAAAAAGTTTTCCAGTAAACCGGAGCCTGCTGTTGGGCAATACACAAACGGCCGAACAATTTGCAGCTCTTCTCCCGAAATCTTTTTCAATCATCCTGATCAAAATACGTATATCGACATAATACCTTGTAAAAAAATGCCAGTAATAACTTTGAAAAGCGAAAAACAATTTCAAATAAAATGTCATACCAATGTGGTTACATATATAATACATGTATTACTTACAAATTGTAAAAACAATAATATTAGGATTATAATAAACAATGTCAATAACGTAATCTTCCTATGTCTTATTCAAGGGGTACCCTGCAGTGTGTTGCAGTTTAATATAATACAACTGCTTTAAAATAATTATTTTTTTTATAACTAAAACTTTTAAATTTTTCAAAATAAATATCATTTTGGTATTTATGGTGTATTTCTGTCGTAATTTATCTGTTTGTGGTCTTTACGAATTGCGGAAAGAGTATGGGAAACGGAATTTTTCATGAAAACTTCTGATTACTATGACCACGTCATTTTTTCAATTCAGTGGAAAACCGATCAGAAAATCTAAATTCAACCATGCCCAATATAAAGTATAACTGATGTCATGACATTGGCCATCATTCAAAGTCACACATTTTCTTGGTAAATGTTTTGCTGAATAAAAAAATATAAATAAAAACTCGTAAGACATGCAAGATCAATTGATCAACTTTAAATGGATAGACATGTAATTTTTTATGATATTGACATAGATAAACTTGTACAAACCTATCCGGATCGTAGTTTAGAAATCATTACCAAAAATAATTTACACAATTAATTTATTGTTTAGTTAAAATGTAATATCATATAAATATCTATAATATAATAATCTATAGACCTATTCATAGTTACTTAAATTTCCATAATTGCCAATTAATGTTTTCCATTTAAAACTATCACACTTAAATTAAACAAAAATTAAAGTTATTCATAAAATTATAACCTAACCTAACCAAATCTAAAAACCTATATAGTATATATATATATATATATATATATGCTGAACAAACATTACAACAATATTGTGTTGATCGATGAATCATATAAATAAAATAAATAATAATTAAATAAAAATAAACGAAATGAGCATCAAGACCATCGACTATATGGCCACAATTTTGAAGTAGATAACAGTTTTACAAACAAAAACATATAAAATAAAATCATATTTACAATATAATATGAGAATGAATATTATCAGTTAAACATTACGTGAGACATATTGTCTGCAGATATCTTACTATGATTAATCAATAACTTTGTAAGCATTATAGACTAGTAAAAATCGAGCATTAAATTATAGGCACCAAAAGGTATCTACTGTAGTACTTACCTGCAACCTAATTTTTAAAATTTTAATTTGTTTGAAAATATATAAACTTAATTCATGTTAATTGTATTACAACGAATGGCGCAGCATTTTTATATTGTTTCGGAGCAGTCGGCGAAATCTCAATGACTCACGAGGACTTGATAATGTGGAAAAAAGACAATAAGGCTTCGACTAACCTATACGCCGTTAAATGCAAAGGATTTTTTTTTAGCAGCGTTATGTCACGCAAAATTAGTATTTCCTTTTTTCGCGAATACAATATCTCTGTGCGAAACACATTCCGGTGCATGTGCAATTATTTGTGTGCGGAGTCTCGGTGCATTTTAATTAAAAAATATTCGATAGACTATACAAGGGCGCGGGCGTGGGTGTCGAGCAGCTGCAAGAGTTGTGCTGGTGCATTTATTTTCACCGCACCACCAGAGCCATACGTCGGAGATCCCGCACACAATAAGGGTCGCATGTGGGTCAAGTGCATCCAAGGTCTTTACTGCAAGGGATGAAGGCGGTGCCACCCGAGATATATTTGAAGAGTAAGCAAGTAAATCGCGTTATCGCTGGTGACAAAAGGAACTCACTCACTCGAACCTATAACCAGGGTAGTATAAAAAATAGAGAGGAAAAGACCGCCAACAATTTTTTTAAAACCACTAGAGAATTACTGAAAAAGCCGACTATATATAAAATTTAATACGTACCTATATTATATTTATATATAATATGCATGTACTCGTATGTATATGTGTACCTATGTATGATAACCCCGCAAGTCACACTGGGTTCTATCTGGCCCCGTTTCAGTTCTATGTATAACATGTATACATAACATACAAACACACCCACACACGTCACATACGTCAATATACCACGTGAGCGGGGGCGACAAATTATTTTACACAGAATCATCGGGACTGACTTAGGATTTCGCCTTCAGATCGCGCGGCTGTACATAATTAAAGAGTTTCACACATACACACGCATTATTGTATATGCGTATAGGTGGTGTATTTATGTTTGCGCTTAAAGTATAGTATGCAAAATAATAGACGGACAATTAACCGAACAACACCCGTCGTTTCGAGTGTTCTGTGTGACGGGTTTTTAATTGCTATGATAACGCACTGCAGCATATATATATATATATATATATGTATACACACACATATACATATATGGGTAGAGTACTGTTATAATAAAATACAATCCAAACCACTACAACAGCTTAAGTCTCGCGATCTCAATGCTCGCGCACAGATCAGGTGCTTCTACGTATACTCGGTTAAGTCGAGAAACGCACATTTGAAAAAAGTGACCGAGGGAGACACGGTGACAGACAGCACAGTTGGAGAGGGAGAGGGATAGACGCAAAACGGTTTAAAACTATACAACCGTAAAACAAATTAAACTGTTTCATGCACCCTGCAGTGACCTACTTATACTCTCATTACGTTGAGAAGAAAATCCACGTAAGACATGTGGGTTATACCTCCCATGTATACTGTATAGGACTGATTTTAAAATTACGTTAGTACATAATATATTACCTGTAGGCTATAGTTATTACCATATAATACCTAGTTATGCTAAATTAAGAGTCATTCGATCCCAAAACACCTAAAAACACTTGTGTATAATATAAGATTATTTCGGTTGATTCCCTTTTTTTGGCGTACAATTTTCCTCCATAATTATTTTATAACATAATATACCTTACCTAAATGTTGCCCTATATTACGTACATCGCAAACACATCTGACGGTGCAACGCGAGACATGACGTACGACATAGTGATTTTTTTGAATCAGATACAATAATGTTTCGTTTTCAGCTTTTTCCCTCCACTATTATATATATATATACACCAAACGATTCATCCGTTGTATTTGACTTTTCACAAATAAGCTTGCATTTTCGCCACATGAATCTACCACGACTTGGTCTGTCTGTCTATCTCTCTTCTCTGCCTATTCTTTCTCATTCACTTATCATATATTTTCTCTCTTGTTCTTTCTCTCTTCCGCACATTGTATAACCCGAATACATTTACATCCGGGCGGTGTTTGCGATCCATTAACGAGGGAGCACTATAGTAATGATACTCAGTCAAATTAAACGACACCGAATGTTTGATATATCGTTTGCACACACCTATTGTTAAAAATAACCCTTTTAACGCAGTTTTAGAGAAATTGTATGACCTAACCAATCCACAGCATAGACGACGTGGAATAAAGTGAGGAAAAAAATAATGTCACGTTCAGAATCTACACGTGATTTTATTCCCTGTATACATAAATATAGGTATGCATACAACGTTTATTCAACAATAATGGAATTATTATTGAACATAATAGTTAATAACTATATAGTATTATAGAAACCCAGTTGTGTAAGATTATTAAAACTAATATTCCACGAGTTGAAAAAATATTATATTCTGTCTACGAAAAAATTGGATCAAAGTTAAGTTATAATACGTTACTTGTTCAAATCACAATCTAAAATTAACTATACTTACGCACATTAAATTTTGATTTGAGTAATTCATTTTTTCAACAATTGGAGTTCATAAGTATACCATAATATTATCCATCTATCCACATAATATAATTGTTTAATTCGCATACTTAAAAATGTACCTACACTGAGCCATACAATATAAAAATACCAATCTAATTTTCCACTTTCAAACATTTAATTGATAGTACATTTATCATTATACAAAGTTGATCAAAACGCAGTGTATATTATAAACATCATATAATTGAATTATTCAATATTAGAATAATATTAGGTTCATACTATAAAGACAAGATTTCATGTGACATTATTAAGTTGTCCGGTAGTCGAATTTTCAATTCAACAATAATTAGTTTGATGCTATTAAAGTCAGTATATAAGTATTCGAAGTAAAGTTATTTAACAAAACATGAAACATTATTTTTATTGATTTTTTTAACATTTGCAGAAGAGGCTATTAGTTATATAATATTTAGAATTAAATTTAATAATATTACAAATTGAGTAAACTGTTAATTAATCAGTACCTACTTGAAGAAAAGTTACAGTTAAAAATTAACATTTAATTTAAATATAAAACAAGATATTATTTTCCTATTTTCTGCGTTCATTTTTAATTTGCATCGTCATATTGGTTTTTTCTCGGTTGTCCAGACATTTAATTGTACAAGAATGTATTTTCATGTAATTTTTTTTTTTAAAGAAAATTCTAAATAAAATCAATGTCTTAGCCCAACTAAATGAACCAAGCCAGATACTTGAACATAATATGTTAAATAGTTTAATGGTCGTTTCCCTTAATTTTAACGTGATTACCAATCAGTCTCTTTAGATTGTTTCGCAATTAAGTATGAACTGATCAATAATTATCTGATTAATCACATAGGTACCAAAAAAACAAGTATATTTTTGCAAATTAAAATGGTTTTAACTATCAAAGGGTAGATGAACCAAAACAATAAATTAGAACAAAAATTATATAATAACAGGAGACAATAATTACATAATTAATAATTAAAAAAAAACAAAGATTTAGGAGGAAGTCTAACTATTACCACCCCCCCCCCCCCCCCCACACCCACTAACCACTGCTGTAACAGCTGTACAATTATATTTATTCGGGTAATTTATGAGGGTGGTATAACCTTAATCAAGAACACAATATAAATAAATAAAAACGTCTCATGTTCCGTTTCAGACATGAGCTACAAAATAAATCTCTTATGTTATTACTCAAGAGAGGACTATTGTTTGTTATTTTATTATTGTAAATATTATTTCTTCCAAGAATAACTTACGAATTTGAATGATCAATTTATATGATTACATAATCAACTACCACCAAATCATTCGACCATCGTTATTGGGAATATCAATATGGAGTCCAATACACGCGCACTCATATTATATTATTTAAGATTTATCACGTATATACGCACTTGGTAAATAAAATATACAAAATAATTGAGGTAAGTATTTTATATTAATTTTGAAGTTTTTCAATAATTGAATAACATAAAGTTGGAAATAAATATAACAGAATTATTATGATGGTGCGGTGTAACATCCGTTTCTCAAATGAAATAATTTTCGAGAATAAAAATATAATATACCTATACAACCAACGAAATTTAATAATGCTACATTTATACCTATTACGTGTGGATGAAAAACATTATTTCAAACATACCTACCTAGTTTTAACGAATATCGATAGTGTTTGGAATACAGAAAAATAAACGAGTAAGTATATCAATAAATAATGATAAACGAGAATTAAATTAAAATTAAGTATGATTATAATAAACCGGAGCATCAACGTCGGGTTGTTGTATTTATTACCTGTAGTGTAATGAATATGATTTCAATTAAAATTATATTTATTCAATCAGCAGTGCAGATCCATATACGTATATACCGCCGTTTCCCAGATGAAAATTATACAATCATAATATAATTTACGCATAGACGACTCTATACAATTTCTGAAGTCCCGATTGAAATATTATAAACATGCATATTCATCTAATATAATATTTCAGAACAGTTTTTAATTCGAATCAGTAGGTATTTGAAAATATATTTAAAGAATAAATGCGTGCATTATTGTTGAAACCCACCACAAATCGCAATCGAACAATATGTTCAATAAAAATATAATATATTATGTGTGATGTTTGATAAACAGAATAATATGTGTAGATAGTCAATTCGTTTATACAATTTAAATTTATCTAAAATTGCAAAATTATAATATGCGAGTATAGGTATTGGACATTGGCATTCATATATTATTATAATCATAGCATGATGCAGAAAATTCTTAACTCAAAAATGTAAAACATTTAATATTATCGAATGATCAATGATTATTTACTAACCAATTGTAAGATACCAACATCATTATACTATAATTGTCTTGTAAACATATCTATAATTATTGTTCAATAACTGCATGGATAGTGTAAAAAACTTAAGATCTGTGAAATCCAATCTCAAATTAAAACTATCAAAATATAAAATTCTGTTTTCTCATCGTAGTAACTCTCATGTTACGTCGGAATCTGCATTAGAATCGAACGCTCAGAAACAAAACAAAAACTCTCCTCAACTATGAATAATATGTTTGTGTTATAATAATTTCTATTTGTTTATACAAGAAGGCGAAATAAATTCTGTAAAAAAAGTATCACGGGTTATAATAATATACAAAGTATTCCTCGAGAATTTAATAATTTTAAGTGGTAGAGAGACTATATATAGAGTGGTGCACGCACCCACATACACACACATTGCGGACTTTATTAAATAAGGAATCTGCATTATCCAAAACCTTTAAATTTATTAATCTTCGCAGACCTATAATACGTATATACACACATAAAATGGTATTTCGTAGATTAAACATTTTTTTCTCTCGGGTGTCAACAATAAACAGATATCTGGTATTATCTAGATAAATATCTTAATTTGGTTTTACAGTCCATGAACTTGTATTGTGCGTATGATGTAAATCATTTTTATAAGTCAAAGTTTTGATAATGTAATATTATACTGACTTGGTTTAGAACATTAAATTAATACTTTAAGAGTAGAAAAACTGAGTATAAGACAGCGTGATAATGACTCTTTTATCCCTTTATTTATTATTATTATTATTTGCATGTGACATATTCGACTTTAGATAACGTGAGAAATGTTATAGATAAAGTTAGTAAAATTAAAACAAATAAATAACTATGATAATTAAGATAACTAGTCAACTAATTAAAAACAAGTAATAAAATATATAAAATGTTAGTATGGTAGATTATAGCAGGTATAATAAATTATAATAACATCAACACTAATAACAATAGAAATCACAGACGAGTATTTAGTTCTCCAAGCCATTTTATGGCTGTTGGTCCGCCCTCGTGTAGTTTTGTTAATCCTTCTTTGAACATTGTAATGGGACACGAATCAACCATATGTTTAATTGTCTGCGTTTCTCCACATTCGCAAAGTGGAGAGTCTACCATACCCCATTTGTGAAGTAGGTAGTTGCATCTCCCTTGTTCCGATCTTATTCGATTAAGCGTTGTCCGTATAGCCCTTGTGCTATCTCAGCCAGGGACTTTTTTAAATGGTTCTTTGTTCAGGTCTCTATTACGGGTTTCTGACTGTTCCCAGCGTCTCGTCCATAGGTAATCAACTGATTCGCTTTGAGTTTCTGCATTCCATATGGGAGCTCTAGACTTAAGGCGTAGTGGTGGATGTTCGAGGATGTCAATTTGTAATGGTAAAACTGGTTGGCTTTTTAGCTTACCTATGTAATACCTTTGTAGTGTGCGATAGTCTCCCTAAGTCTGGGGGAGGGGGCTATATTCGAAAGGGTGGGTAACCATATTGTCGGAGTGGACCTGACTGTACCGGATATGATACGCATGGTATGGTTTAGTTGTACGTCAATTTTAGCGCAATGAGCGCTTCTAGCCCACACGGGTGCACAGTATTCGGCTACGCTATAAACCAACGCTAGTGCTGTAGTCCGGAGTACATTGTTGTGGCAACCCCAGGGCAATCCTGGAAATCCCTTAATTTTAACACACTGTTTATTGTTTTAAAGGTGTTAACTATAAAAAAAATCAACTAACCTGCGTCCACTCAAAAAAAATGAAAAGAATCAAAAATGTCTTAATTAAAATCCAATAATCTAATAGCGTAACTTGCAAGATGTGTAACTGTGCAACTGAGACGTACTTGATTTATTTTTAAACATGAAACAAAATAATAATCCAACCGAAAAACCCATTTAATTTCTGAGAACCAAAAAGGTTGGTTTGAGCATTAATTTATTATAAAAAAACATATTTTTTGTGTATTTATTAAAAGGGCTTTATCAACCTCTCTAAATTTACATAAAGGTTTCAATAGAATACAAATTAGTGCAAGTTATGTCAAAACTGAGGTCTCTCGTAAAATTATATAACTACAGATTTGGATAGACTATAAAATAATAATAACTATATTGTATGATAATAGCATTACTATAGGCGTGTATTATCGATAACAATTTATTATTATAGTAACTTGGATGATTTTTTTATAACGAGTGTAACTAAAAATGGTATGTCACCCAACAACATTATTATATCAATTAATGATTAATCAACATATTATTATTATTATTTAATAACTTGAAATTGCGCAACCTAAAATCGCCAGTAAATAATCGTTTAATAATGCGCAGTTGAGTACTATAAAATCGATGCGTTTGTAAAATGAAATAAAAAAATTATCCGCAAACAATAATTGAGCTATTAAAAAGGTATTTTATAATCGTATTCATATCATATATTTTTAGATACCTAAAAACAATACACAAACATATACAAATAAAAACAATACTTATTAAATATTTATATGCATATATTTTTTTTTTAACTACTACAGATATTGGCACGAATACGTGGGTAGGTACATAATATATTATATATATTGGCGTACATGACTGATAAAAACTATGCTCGCTAACTCTGTTTCGCTTGCTCTACGAATAATATTACTAATCAAAATAAATAATAAATATGGGGTGACCTGATATCATATTATTGTATTGTAATAGGTATTTATTGAACGATATAAAATTTGTTCTATTTTTACTTCTTGGAAATTTGCCGTCCCCTCGCGTCCACACAAAGCACCACATTGGCGCGTATCTAACGTACAACAATTATTACAATAATATACAACATATTTTAATAGTTTTATGGGAAATAATTTCCCACGCAGCTCGCATAAAACTCTCGAGGGAAATAAAAACTATAATCACAAAAAAAAAAATCTAAAAACAAATAAATAAATAAAAAACAAATTCGTCCAATCGACTGTGCGACGTCATACCGTGACAATTACCTATATTATATGTGTTGGGTACCTGTATCGGTATTATATCATATTTTGTATAAGACACACTACGCGTGTCTTCTATACCGCACGTGTTCAGCATTTTTCTAATATAAACGTGATGGCGTCTGTAGTTGTTTAATTCCACAAATTCGCCGAACCGTAATTGCCGGTAGACGCAATACTACACGTACACGTAGGTCGTATATATATACCTAAACGATACATAGATACCAGGACCGCAATATAAACCCGAGGCCTTGAATGAGAATTCGTTCGATTTATTGACCGTAATCGAACGATTATATTATGGTCTGCCGCGCGGTCGTAAAACTATTCGCAACGTGTCGCAAGACCGGTGCAATATAATATTATAATATTCGCGATGACATATTTTCAAGTTTTTAGTGTAACATCGTACACTGATTGTACAGTGCGAACCGAGTGAACCGCCGTCGGTACCATAACCCCATCGGCTTTCTGCAGTCGCCATAATGTCGCATTAGAAAAAAAAAAAAAAAACGTCAACATATTGTTGAAAAAAATGGTATTATATAAAAAAAATTTTTAATATCACTCCCGCCAACCCACATTCACAGCTTCATCTGAAAATCTTCGTCTCTGCGTCCGACAAGTTCAAAAAAAAAGAAATTCTGGGAAAAACACGGTCAATCTCGATCATAAAACAGCAGGGGAATCGAACTATAATAATCCAAGACGTTTCAAAGCATCGTTTATGTTTATCGCGACAATATTATCATAATACAATAATTGTGGCGGAACGGAAAATTAGATCTCACAAGATCACTCGAAAATTCAAAACCCTTCATCATTATACCCATGAATAATGTAGGTACTAGGTATATTGAAATTTCGGTGACCGCATTTTTTTTTCCCACTCGCTTATAACCCAGACAAACTTTCAACTTGTAATATTGCGGCAAGTATTTGGAAAAAAAACCCTACAGGTCTAATAATATGTTTAATAAAATAAATATACCAAGCTCGTTATTATTGCAAGTATGATACAAACATATTATGACATGTATATATTACGCCGAATGGAGGCAGGTACTTACGCGGAGATTGTAACTAGTAAAATATTAAAATATATATAATATCGTATAACGGCTACGCGAGGGATGAACAAAAAAAAATTTAAAAAAAATGGTCTGTGGTATTCGTTTGGGATTTTTCTGTCCTGGGACGAAATTATTTACTCACCGAGGAGTTTGAATAATATTATTCAACGTCGCCTAACAACTGTCTGCAGCTCCTTAACGTTGTTTTTTTTTCCAACACCGAACCCAACGAATATTCAGACAAATGCGAGAGGTAATGTGTGATGATAATAACACGCACGAATTCGTTTATTGTTGTTATATTGGTATTTTAATTTTTAACGTCGGAATGTATATGATCTTAATAAACGGGGACAAACGTCTTTTGATGTGACCAAACCAACCCTTTTGAAGCGCAAGCCAATACAACTATATTATATACAATTTACTGCTTCATATAGTGGATTATACCCCAGGCAGAAAAAAACAACAATAAAACCAACCAATCACCGCGTCCACCGGTCTATTGTCGTTTCCCAACTCCCTGAATAGTTATCACGATGTTGAAGTCTCGGCGGTGTGCATAACGCATGCATCTGACCTATATAAACGCTCGAATGGTCGTCGCCGCCGCCCGCGGGGTCGGTGGTACGCAAAATCAACTGCAGCCTACGGGATTGCAGGGTTTTTAATGCGAAGAGAACGAGAGCACTAAAAGTAAACAACATTATCCGACTAGCCAATATAGTATAGTTTCCCAAGACAAACTCCTTTAATTTTTCTCATTCAAATACCTACCACGATCGGGAAAAAATTAACGACGAGAAAAATCTGTCTGTTTATAGCATTTATATACTGAAAAAACTTTTTCAAAAACGTTAAGAAAATAATGTAAATTTTTTTAATTTATTTATAATATTATCTTGTGCATATTTTTATTTGTTAAATACGAGTAGGTATCTACTAAAATAAATACAAATATTTATAACTTCATTAAATCATTATTACCAACCGATAATATTATAATATTGCACTTTTATTGATATTTCTAAGATATCTCTTTTTTTATTTGAACGCATTTATTAATTGTATACGAAATTGTTATTATTTACTTAAACAGTGGTTTTGAAATCTATAAGTTTCATCACACAATAATAATATATTTAGAAAATGAAAATAATATATTATCACACATGTATAAAATTATGGGAATGCAATAATTAATATTGTTGACCAGGGTCATGAATTGCATTGTAATTTATTATCTGCAAATAGTGAAAATGCGTAAACAAATTATGAATTAGGGTCCGCGGACCCTTAAAAAGTAAAAACCTATATTCAGATATGTATAATATAATTGAAATGTAATTTATATCATGATAAAAAATACCTACCTACTTTTATTAATAGTAAAGTTTGTACATTTATTATTAGAAATGGTTTTACTTTTTTATTTCAATATAATTTCAAGAGATAATGATAGCATGTAATTTTAATAAAATATTTAGTTCATAAATCAAATACCTACCTATCAAAATGTTTTAATTAGATTTTGAACAATTTTAATCAAAACTATTATAACGAATAATTAATACATTTATACAGAAATTTAAATTTACACACATATTTAATAAAATTTAAGTTTGTATTAAAATATTTTAATAATTAGTCATGTTACATTTAGCATGTATATGTTAGTTATGTTTCTCAGAAAAATTATTTATGAACCTTAAAATTAAAACAAGATCTATATCATTGAAACTGATAATAAAATGCAAAATTGTATTACTAGTCATGTTACCAGCAAATATTGTTCTCGACAAAATTATTTATGAATCATAATATAAATAGAATAAGATCGATATATCAACGAAACCGACAATAATAATGTTCCTAATTGATAAGTCATGTTTTTGGAAAGTATTTTCCACAAAAAAAATATATTATTTTTTTCGAATCTCACAAATAAAAGAATGAGATCTATATCGGTGATATTGATAATAAAGTATAGATGAAATAATGCTTGAAAAATAACATTTATAATACAATAAAATATATCAGACAGTAAACTCGAATTATATTTATAAATAATATTTCAGATTATTTTTAGAATGAATTGTTATATCGAGTTACCATCATTAAGAAAATCATCTATAAACTATAATACATTTTATTTAAATAAAAATCAATTATTTAGCACTCAAACATGTGTATAAAAAAAAATTAATTCATAACTATTATCATTTAATCTTTCATAGACACAATACTAAATATTATAACAATTTATAATATTATGTTATCAAAAAAAAGATCAATAAAAAAATAAAAATATATATATATATTATATGTAACTAGAAATAAGTCAAAATATTCTAATTTCGTTTTTAAACTACCGGCTCATTTATTCTATGAAAACCAATATTTCTCAATATTAGCAGGCAGACATAATCTGTTTTGTCCTAATAATTTTTCAAGAATTAGCTATGATACAAATTTCCTTACAAATAATTTAAAGTTTTAACAGAATTCAAAAATGAATGTTCATTACGATTTACTGAAAGACGTCTTAAATTGGCTGTATTGAACATTAATACATTCAAGCAAACGCGATGATAAAACGGTAACTTAATGTGTAAGAAAAATTAACTAAAAAAAAAAAAAAAAAACAGTAAGAATAAAGTAATATTTTCCACTTCACATTATATCACGTGGTTAAGCCCGAAAAAATATTTAGTAAGAACTCCTCTTGGATCCGCCAGTGTCTTTGGTAGAAAAAAAATATTTTAAACTTCACTTGAAATATTTTAATTATCTAGTAATAACTTGGTATATTGCCGAGTTGTATAAAAAAATTATATTCATTTAATGGTTCACTAAAATGTAATACACCATTGATGGTCCACTAAATCATGTTTAAACTGTTTAAAGACCAATAATTAGCTCACTATCGATTCACTAAATGTTTAAATGCTCGGAATTAACGCTTTTAGTAATAAACTTCTTAACTTACAACTTATATATTTCAAAACCAAAAATAGTTTGGTACAACTATTGTTTTTCATAGTAAAATTAGGCGATTTAGATAATATTGTATACTTGGCAGGTGAAATTAAAAAATGTTATTTTTGCTTTTAACAGTATTTTACAGAACTTATTGACTGATACCAAAATCCTTAACCATTAAAAAAGAAATAAAAACATTTGGTGTTTTACACTCTGATATTTTTTGAGTATAAATAGTAAACAATACCTACTATTGCCTAGTAATTGTGAAGTGGCCTGGTATTTTACAACCACAGAGTGGAACTGTAAAACCAATTGCTATCTGAAAATGTTTACACTCCGTTTGGAGGGGTATTCTCGTATTGTGTCTTGTGTGTATACAATAAGTAATGAGTATTGTATACAGAGTTACTGTTTAATGCTTAGATAATATGTATCTACATTCATGAATCAGTAATAAGCCGAAGTTAATTGAAAATAAACTACAAAACTCTTGAATTTATTATAAAAATAGTATTATTGGGTGTCACAGACAAGTTCAATTACAACCAACTATACACTGTACTTAATAAACTGTTTGCTCGCACACTTTAAAAAATTTTATTTTCATTTAAGATATTGCAGATATTGTTATCACCTATATGTATGATGATTGTAAGTTACGATATATTTTAAAAAATATGCAACATTTATATGAACGTATAAATAAAAGTCATTACATATAGCCAGTGGTTAAGTTAAATGAGTTCGCCATTTCTGTTATACCTTAAAACCTGTACACCCTGTAGAAGTTTAATAAACAATATAATACAATATTAAAATGCGCAATTGGTTTTACCAATCATGATCTCAAAAGTAAAATTCTTATTAAAAATGTTCGACATGCGTGTTGATGTGTCGCGTGATCGTAACCATTCACCAAACGTTCGTGTCAAACGCCAAGACTCAGCTTTACTTGAAGAGAGAAAAAAAATGCGCAGATTCATAAAAATTTATTTTTATTTTTATACGGTTACGAGTTTATTTCCATCATTTAACCTTATTTCACCAACCCATCGAACAAAATATGTTGTGTTTATTATCGTTATTTAGATTATAAAAAACGAACTGAAAATTTGTTGCGGTCATTTATTTAAAACGAGTACGCGAATAACAATGTGTGTCTTAGTAAATTACATTTTATTTGTAATAATTTGTTGTTTAGTGCGTTTATCGAGTTATAAATATTATTTTAAAGTTTAAACGTAAACGTTTAGTAATAATTACTGATAATAATATACTTTCTATTTTCTATTTGATTATTTAAAACCATAAAATAAGTTCGGGTAACAATACAACCAAACAACTTTCTACTTAAGCAATATATAATAATATGTATATTTCTTATTTTTTTTAATGCATACCACTTAATACGGTAGCAATATAGGTATAAAATAATTGTCGTTCGCAGTAATTGAGAAAAAATCCCGGGACACGAATTAAAAAAAGAAATTTTTGCACTAATACTCTCTCAGATTGAGTGGGTACTAACGCAATATTCAAAGGTTGACCTCAATATGTTTTAAGTGTTTGTGGGGAATTATTCTAAAACTGTTGTGCAGTACAACGTCCCCGCGCGGTAGGTCAGGTACGCGGTCGGAATAATAATGTAACAGTGACTTCTTGTGTACCGTGTACTCGCGTATATCAATTTCAACAACAACCGTAAGACACACCGTCGAGTTTGACCGTAAAATGAAAAACAATAATGGAAATTTACATGAAAGATCGAGAGATTTATCGTCAGTCGTCACGAATTACTCGTAGATACGTTAAAACGTTTCAATAATAATTATTGAAACACGACTTTGTCTCGCTATAATCGATAGCAAACAAAATACGTATAACATCGTTTTCACCATTGAGTACGACTCGATACGTTCGCAAAAAGCGCATACCACACGATATTGTCAATTACAGATAATCATAATAATAATAATCATAATAATAATAATAATAATAATAATATGGGCTGTGCGTCGAACCCATTCTAAATTTATCGCTATAAAATAATAATATTATTATGTTCTAGGTCATGATCAGTTATAAGCCACACACACACACGATTAATTTTCATCTGATCGACATGACGAGACGCACACGGACAGAGTGAGCGTTGAGTTCAACTTACCATCGAATGTATGCCGCCTAGTATTGTTGTACACTATTATTATGATATTTGACTATAGAATACCATTCGAACGGAGATTACGGTCTCGTTATGATTTCTGATTTGTCATTTTGGAACCATTATTATTATCACCATCAATGTTATATAAATACCCGTGTATTATATTATGCGATGAGTGCCTATTTTAAGCCCACAGACACCTATGACGTCCATTCAATATCGCTTACAATGCCGTATTAAACACTTCCTATATTGTATTATAATACTACCAAACTACACGCCCTCGTGATGGTCGAAACAATAATCATTAACAATACACATAATATTTATTATTAATTATTATTACAATATTATAAAAATAATACACAATAATCACACCGAGCGAACTCGGAGACGACTTTATTGCTGAAGCTCCTTCCCGACTAAACCTGTTTGTTGTGCGTTATTATCATAGGTACCGAATATTAATATTATTATAAATACACAGTATAGGTAAGAAACGAATTATTATAATTTATAACATTATCAATACGGCAACGGTAATGGACAGGCACGCGTCGTTGTGAATTCGACCTAGATTTCGGTCAATCTAATGGGCAAAAATCGAGGCAAAAACATAGTGCTACAAGTAACCGGCTGTCGTAACCGGTAACCGGGTAAAGGTAGACGCGTGTTATGACACAAACAATATCCGTTCATATTGTTCATGATATTATTTTTACATTAGACATAGAGCGATGCAAAAACGAGAAAAGCAACGAAGCACCGACTCGGATAATATTAATAATATTACAAGGTAGATGAGAGAGACGCTTTAATCGGTCGTCTATTTTAGTCGTTCTAACCTAAAATCTGGTATACACTTGGATTGCCGGCGAAACCCGGTCGGATCCGGTATCGTCACTGCTTGTAAATATTACAATATTCTATTATCATCACACCTATCGCGCTATTAGACCTAGACAAGACACCCACCCACTGACCAGTCCTACACAAACCTTCAAATTCAGGAATTTCGTCATTACGTCTTGGTCAACTTATATAACATTATCTCGCCACCGGTCATTAAACTAAACTTATTGTATGGCGATTATCACTACAATAACAACAACAACTGACCTCTGGGCGTCAACAGGTTATCTTTGCTGGACATGGCGTTGTGGTCGGCGGCAGTCGGCGTTCCGTAGCTCATCTCGAACTGCACGGGCGTCAGCGTGGACGGCGGCAGCTGGTGTCTGTCCGGCGCACCGGACGCGCACCGTCCACCGTTCGTGGCCGACGTGCCGCGGTGGTTTTCGTCGTCTTGGGCGGCCGGGCGGAAGTACGCGACGTTGTCGGCGGCGGTGGTCGTGGCCGTGGCCGGAGCCGACATGGTGGCTGCAGCGGTGCAGTTGTCCGGAGTTACCGGCCGGCGGCGTTCGCTTGCGGCAGAATCTTCTACGGGGTCTGCGCGCGGCGGCGGAGGCGTCATCGCCACAGCGACGTCTGTTGGCGGCTGTTCGAATGCGGCGCGAGACGACAGGCAGCGGACATCCGAACGACGTCGGTACGACGGACGGTCGGGCCGGTATGGGAATATGATATTATTTCAAGACGGTGTCGTACGACTGTCGACCTGTTATTTAGGCGCGAATTTTTCGATTTGCCTCGCGATCGTATCGACGAATGTGTGGCGTTCGGAACGGCGACGCGATCGTGTGCCTGCGACGACACGAACAGAGCACGCGGACGAGAGATCCACACGATTGAGTGAGCCGTCCGGCGGTGGCGTGGTGCGAGTGCAACGTGCATACGCGCGCTCCCCACCACCTCACCCAGTCCACACGACGACCCGTCGCCTCGCCGCCTTCCCAACACGCGCCGCACCACTACTACTTCTACTACTACTACTACTACTACTACTAATATATACTGCTAATACTACTACAACAACCGTACTACCGTAACAGACTCTGTAATACCAATATAATATAGGTAGGTACTGCTGCTTGTTCACATAAAACTTACTACTACTACTACTACTACTACTTTTGATGTTACATTTTTTCCCCTTCTTTATTGTCGTCGTGTCAGTATCTATTTTTCAAGGTCTACGTGCGATTTTCCAAATATGTGTAGTCACCCCCCCCCCCACACACACACACAAACACAAACACACAAGGAGAAGTGCACTCGACGCGCCACCGTTATTTTTTCCACCCTCGTGAAGTACGCGGTCAAATGTATTTAATAATAATTTAAATTAATTGTTGAGCCATCAGAGTTGTTACTGGAAGCTACAATATTAATATTAAAAAATAAAAAATAAAATTATAATAATTTGTTAAAAATTAATCCTGGCGTGTAGGTGCATAACAATACGTCTCATACACGACTATACTATTGTTGTACTACCACATACCATACACTTGGTATGTGGCATCGAATACCTATCTCTCGCACCAGTGCCGTCGCCGGTTATAATACATTATTATTAATACCTATTACAATAATAATATACCTACGACGACGACGATTATAGCCGACATGACAGCAACGTATCGTTTTATGTAAACCTTTATGTATATTCAGTCGTTTGCAGACGGAAACGGAAAATTACACTAATTTTTCGTCCCGACGACAACGTTTAAAAGAAAACAACGCATAATAGGTATTTAGCCGGTAGTCGTGTTTCGAAATGCCTAGACGTTTTACTGAATTTCTAGTATAGTTGAAGGTTAGGCAAATAGTTAAAGCATTATGTTATGAATAACAGGTTTTGAATTGGGCGATCGCGTAGTAGATGACCAATGGACAGGACGTACATATTTTTTTTTTACTCCATCAAACAATGTTTGCTTTCAATAATTTTTACTATTCAAAACATAATAAACTCCTACAGCAAGAATGACTTACGGGACACGTTTTTTTTTTTTTTTTTTTTTTGTACGCGCCAACCCATTAATTATATTTAATGAACGTCGTTAAAAATAAAATAATTATTGCAAGTATATCGGTAAGTTCAGATTATAATATTATATTAAGTGAGTAATGGCATCCAATGCGTAATACCATTGATTATAAATCATTGGTTTCCAATAATCAATGGTAATAAATAATAACATACCTATGCTTTAATGCGATATTGTGCATAGCAATGTACTCACTCGTCACCAATCCATATAGTGAACACTTTGTGGTATATATTATTTTCCGGAAATAATTACATGCGATGTTTACCACGTGTGGTCAAGACGCATTTAATTTGTTCAGCTGCGTAACCAGAAAATAATTTCAAGGGGAGGGGGGAGGGATACATTGATTTAATATAATACCTATCACATTATATCGCTATCATTACGCGTATAAGAGATGGCATGCGCTGTCCGGAGTCGGTAAATTGCGTCCCCCAAAAAAGGTCATAGTTACATACTACGTAAATTGCGGCCATGTACTTTTAAAATATACGTAAATTGCGTCCCGGGTATATTTGAAATGTACGTAAATTGCGGCCTGGGATATTCCAATTTCCTGTCGGTTGTACAATTTAAAGATAGGTAAATATTAATCTTTGAATGATCGATTTAGATAATAATAATATGTTCACTAATATAATATAATTTTACTAGCAGTCAGTGTGCATTTGATCGAAGACCTTATTTAATAACACATATTTTTTACTGACACATTATTACTGATTGCTAATAATATATTTTTTAATTAAAAACAGCAAAACCAATACATTTATTCATACAGATATTGATACAATTGTATTGACAGCCCTAAGTCTGAAAAATGAGAAAGAAAATATTGATTTTAATATTATTGATAAAAAATATTTGGGTAGCAGGTAATAAAAATTATACCAGGCCGCAATTTACATAAAAAATTAAAAATGGGACGCAATTTACAGCGACCCGCGCTGCCAGTCGAAAAACAATGCGAGAGAACAGTATTATTTCGGGGTTGGGGTTATAATCATCGACCACCCCGCTCCGTCCCTGGTCACCCCTACGCAGAATTTATTCACAAACTTCATATTATAATATATTATACGGTCTTAGCGGCTATTTTTCTGTCCACTGTTCCATATAATATGATGATGATGGTTGCTATTATTGGTATATTATAGCGATAATATCATATCGTTAATGCGTATTTAATAAAATTCTTGCATTTCCCAAACGACAATAATATTATAGATTATTATCAGATTATGATATTTGTATAATATCAAATGCGAACAATGATGGGTGCAATACTCTCCTGCGATATGTGTAGGTACACACTCCTTGCAGGCCGCAAAGCGCTTACTCGTATATAATATAATGTCGACGATGGCAGCCTATATGGAGTATACGACCTACCGTTATTGTTATTGTGTACACAAGTTCATAACAATAATGTAATAATATGATGGTTACCTGCTGCCCGAATCGCATTACAAACACAATCGGTCGTCTTTGGGTTTCCAATCACCGCCCCCGCGTGAGGTCGCCGCCGCATTTCTTTCCGAATTCTTTACCGGCGTCCTATTGCGCCGCATTTTTTACAGGTACCTACACCCAGACCGCGGTAGTATGTACTTGTGTGTATATACTGTGTGTCTACTATATATTATGTTCTATGTATGTACTTTGTGTATGTACTGCGTATATTGTATATAATGATGTACATAAGTGTTCGGAACATTCCGTTGGGCAATCGCGAGCTAAACGACCTACCAGACTATACCACACACAATGTATTGTACATGTGTTGTACAATAATATTATACATTTATATACCACATTACACCTATATGTGTGTGTGTGAATACGGCTATTTCCGGGGAAAAACTAAACGAAACAATTATTTCACAACGACGCGCCTGCGTGATTTTCGTGTTTGCAGATATATTTTGTTATAATTATATGTGAGATCGCCTAAAGATTTAATTTCGATAAAGATAATTAGAAACCAACCGCATCGCGTATCAAGTTTAAAGGTTTTACCGAACTCTGGACCGAAATTTGGTCGTAAAATTAATGTGCATTCAAATATAGTACACTCGTTGTACGCATCTGCAACACTGCAGCTATAGGCTTGAGATTGTAGACGAATCGAACGAAAACAAAACTCGCGGAAAAAACACCGAAACCATTTGAATGTTTCATCTCAGTTGATATATTCTATATATAGTAGTAGAGTAAAAGACGATACAAAAAAATCCTTTATTACCAAATAAGACGTTTTTATTGAAATAATATGTACCTACCTAAATTTAATTTCAATACTATTATTTATTTTTATCAATATAGTCGAGTAACGAGATGAAATTTATTGGTAAATGACTACCTATTATGGTCACATTTAATCACTAAAAGAGGCATTTCAAAATATTTGTACCCATTGTATAGGGTTTTGAGTACACCAGCTATAGCGTGCACACTTGGTTGTAAAACTTTAATGTTTTTGACTGTTCGACACGTCTGAGGTTTCGAAAATGTGTGTACCTACGCATTTTTGTATTTTTCCCCTTTCAAACGTTTAAATTTAATATTATTTAATCGACAAAATGTAGATTAGAATTTCACATGAAAGTGGAGTGCCAAATCATGGTATGGTGGTTATTATACTCAAGTAGTTAATCATTCAGGTAAATTTAAATATTACACTTGAAGCTTTCAATAGTAGGGGTATATTCTACGAAAATAGCGGTCGCCAATATACTGAACCTCAGTATTAATAAAAATCTAAGATATCTCATAGTTATAAATAGCGTAACATTCGGAAATTTTTCTTTTTTCATCAAGGTAAAATATAAATTTTAAGAAAATATTCTATTAAAACTGCTGATGTTTTAGGTATGAAAAAAAAACATTTATGAATTTCTGATTAAAAAATTATTTGACGAATTTGGTCTACATCTATGACCGATCTATGACTTGCTGTATCAAACTATAACAGAAAACGACCAGGTAAATGTGAGCTCCGTACGCTATGAAAGAACACGCACAATACTGCAGGTTATCCAAGCCACTTCTCTGCGAAGCATTTTTTATTTTTTTTACGCTGATGTAGGTATTTATTTTATTTTTATAGTTTTAGCGGCTTTTCCCTGAGATTTTTCTGCATACGATTTTTTCCATTGGCTTTTTAACCGACTTCTTCAAAGACCCTACCTGTATAATTATACAATATTCTCATTTGTGATACTTCTCTCAGTCGAATTCGCAATCATTTATCCACCAATATAACTATTGATGCATTATTGAGATACAATATAACGTAGGTATAGACAGTGTGCAACTTTCACTATTATACTTTCGTCGTTTTCCAACATTGTTTTCGGAATATAAATTGCCCACGGCAGTACGGCACACCGTAAAATGGTGTGGGTACATATGTTTCCGGAAGTGAACTACTTATGTCGTCTATGTCCGCGCCGCCGCGGAGATGGAAAAAAATAAAACCATACTCGTGTCTTTCTATACACGACAACATCGACCTATATATTATATTCCCCAGGGCCACTTGCATTGAACATGTCATCATTTAAAACATCTACGGACTGCAATAAAATCGACGCTTTGGAAAATGCGTAGGTGGTCGATTGGCGATTGCAGCGTATACGAGGGAACAATATACACAGATTTCTATATTATATTATTTCCACTTGTCGTTATAATCTCAAGGATCATAATATGACATATGTGTATCTATTTAGTGCATCACGCCGCAAGTGCCTACACGGGTTTCAAGCATAATACAATCGATTCGAAGTTTTCAATGTGAAACGGTTACAGCTTGCGATTTATAATGTATCTATGCCTACAAATATTTTATTTCATATACTAGAGAGAAATATTATATTATTATCATCTCTGAAATATATTACATAACTGTGTCGTCCTGTTTATTCTTCTAAAACTATTTCCTTCGTTGGATGTTATACTATATACTAACTTTATACAAACTTATCTACTTCTTTTTTTTTTATCGCGTCTTTTAATAATAATATTTTAATAAATCTTAATTGTTTAGCGTTTCGTGTATATATATAAAAATACAAATCATTCAAGTGAGCATATTATTATGATACAATAATATCATGCGATAAGAGAATCTATTATTTTAATTAAACGAGAAAACAAAATGCTTAAGTACATCTCCAACATATATACTAATTGATTTAAATGAGTATATTGAATCGAGTCTATAGACAATGATTTGTGATAACCTATAATATTGTATTTTACATTTTATTCCAACAATATAATACGAAATATGCACGCACAATATACAAAACATTAAGTAGGTATGTAATATTATTATTTGTTTGTATTTATTCAGTGGCACCGAACCCTATGTTAAGGTCTTATTTTGAAAATGTAAGATAGGGCCGCTTCATATTGATCATTTTCCTCTCCTCGGTATGCTATTTTATCCGATATTAAGATGTTGGGCCTCTTGAAATATTTTTCGCCCTACTAAATTTTTAGGACTTCGGCGCCACTGTATTATAACACAATACAATTTACACACAATGGTGATGTGCATTGGGTGTGTACGAAGACGATCGATGATAGGATTATGTGCATACTAATTATTCCTACATTGTTTAAGGGTCTATTTGATTCGTCACATGTTTTCCATGTTAATGTCATAAATATTTAAAGACAAACACTCGGATAAAGTTATAATATAATATACATACAATATTGTAAATAATGATTGTAACTCTAATTTAAATCGTGGAGACTACAAAGCATTACATTAATTAAACAAGCAGATCAATTTAAACTATCTATTTTACAACTCAATATTTACAAACTAATGAACAAAAAACAAATCATCCGATGTTTCACTTTTAATTTTAGTAAATTTCTTTTAAAATTGTTTGAATAAAAATTTTACAAAATTTTATTGCATTTATAAAATGTTTATTTACTTATTTTATAAATCGAATATCCAATACAAACAAATAAATATTGGCGAATATATTTTCAACAGTTATTATGTTATCATTTATTAGAGTTTTTTTTTATATAAAATTGGCTTGAAAAAATAATCACTACTTACAATTTTCATAAAAGTGTTGAATTGTATTGAACTGTAGTAACGTTTATTTAACTGTCATTTTTTACATAAACTAGTTATTTTTTGATTTAAAAAGTACATAGTTTGTGTTTTAAAAATTCTATTAAATAATGTTAATTACTGAATGATTTTTGAATGACATTAAATTCACTTTCTGAACTCTGTTACCTACTACTTAACTGTCGGTTAGTTAGGGTAATTTACTATGATTGATAATAACTACGTGTATGATTTAAAAATTAATCAATTTATTGATGACTACCTATTATAATAATTATTCAATATTGTATAATGATACAAAAAGTGTTTAAAATGTTTTATATATTTTTGCTTATCAAACAGTTCAGTATTACATTATATTATTTAAGTGATTTTCTTATAGATGGTCCTTTTTTTTTTGGGGGGGGGGGGGAGGCGAGGCAACAACATAGGCTATTGAGTGTTTGATGGGGGCAGTACGGTAGGGGCTATTTTTGTGT